>NW_005370286.1:207120-224063 GCF_000412655.1 Myotis brandtii | reverse complement strand
AAGGGTCCCAGGTTCGATTCCAGTCAAGGGCATGTACCTAGGTTGCGGGCACATCCCCAGTAGGGGGTGTGCAGGAGGCAGCTGATCGATGTTTCTCTCTCATCGATGTTTCTAACTCTTTATCCCTCTCCCTTCCTCTCTGTAAAAAATTAATAAAAGGTATTTAAAAAAACAAAAACAAGACTCAAAATGTTTATGATTCTGGATCACACTTGCTACCCGGGAAATGGAAGTACTCCTTCCAAGCACAGAGGGGGTCATTGGATCAGAGGCTGAAGTTGTCCCACCACCAAAAAGACACTTTTCTTCCCGGGGAAGGCCGAGACGTGACTTTTCACACAAAGTGGCATCTGCGACTGTGGCCGGCACGGGAGCGGCGGAGCCGGTTCACCATCGTCTCCGGGGACCGTGCTGTCACGGACCAGTGAGCCGCGGGGCATTGCCACGGCGGGGACCCACTGCAGGGACATCGCTCAGCCGTCCTGACATCGGCCACCCCGAAACCCCGTCTCCACGGCCGCCAACCAGGCTTCCTTCAAGACTGACTGTGACCTGGGAAGACCTTCCCTTCATGGTTTCCACAAGGGCTTTTGCTATTTATTTTGGACGAAATTAAAGGGAACGAGGAGCGACACACCCCTCTTCGCCATCCCAAAGTCACCTGGCACAAAGGCCGCCGTCACGGATTCTTGCCCCGGTGGGGAGTCCCAGAGGGGATCAGCAGGTGCTGGGAGGGGCTGGGACCTCTGCCAAGGACACCTCCCTCCCAGGCCTCTGCTGCCCCTCAACCCGGGGCAAAGGGGTCAAAAAACCTCCCAGACACAGCACCCGAGCAGCCACCTTGCACCCCCTCGCACCCACCGCTGCTGCGGGTCAGGTGCTCACACAGCCCGAGGGGAAGCAGAGGGTTGATCGGACCGAGTCTGCGGGCTCCTGTTAGCCAACCGCCTGCTTCTCCACTGGGGAGACCGAAGCCGGACCTATTACTTCAGTCATAAAGGTTTAATCAGTTGCAGAGCAAATGTTGACGCCTCTTCCCAATGCGTGGATTTTTTCATATCTGAGTTTCTGAGTTTAAAAAAAAAATGCTGTCGGATGAAAAATGCTGCCAACAGGGAACGGCAGACGGGGCAGCGTAGCCCTGGTCCTCACAGCCTTCCCGCCCTTCCCCAGGCTACTACGCAGCCCTCATATTGATATTAATATTAATCTGCCATTAATACTAATGTTTCACTAACCAACGAGGAGTCTTTTGAAATATCCAATTTCTCTGGGCAGCGAAACCTCAGGTTTCCCCGTGAAAAATGTTTTCTAATTACGGCTTTCCAGTGAGCCGCCAGACAGTGTGGCGAGCTTGCCTGTTCACTCACCATTTCCTACTCCGGTGGCAAGCCGGCCCCCTAGCAGGCCACGGCCACGGCCCCCTCTGCAGGTCACGGCCACGCCCGCCCTGTAGGACATGGGTTGCCAGCTGACAGCCCTGCTGGGGCTGTGGGAGGCAATGCAGATGTTTACCTAATTTGATTAATTCAATTTTGAAACAAGTAACCCAATGAAAGTAATAGGTGGTGTGCTTGCTAGTTCACTGAGCAAAAAAAAAAAAAAAAATAGCCTCACAAACTACCTGCCCACCTCCCTCCGTCAGCGTGTCCACCCAGCGTGGGCGCTCAGCGCAGTATTAAGCGTCCGCCGCGCTCATAGTGACCAGGATTGGTGGCGGCTGGCCGTGTTCCCCACACGCTCTCCTTCACCTTCTGTCAGAGGAAGAGGCCATGATTTCCTGTTGTCCTGTGGATAGTTTATTTTCCGTGGTCTCTCCCTCCAGTGGCCAGCAGCCCCAGGGGCAGCGGGTGGGTGGCAGGGGTTGCAGGTGGGGGTCAGGGGCGGTGGGGATGGTGGGTGAGCGGCGGGGACGGCTTGTGAGCGGCGGGGATGGCAGGAGGACAAGCCTGGCACTGGGAAGCCACCTGCTCTGTCATGTCCAGGCCCCTCAGGGAGCTGTGCCCTTGTCACGGCCTTTAACCTTTCGGTAGCTCCAGGAGATGGTGCGGGTGCACTTTTCTGGATCAGGGGTCCTCAAACTACGGCCCGCAGGCCACATGCAAATACAAATATTGTATTTGTTCCCATTTTGTTTTTTTACTTCAAAATAAGATATGTGCAGTGTGCATAGGAATTTGTTCATAGTTTTTTTTTTAAACTATAGTCCGGCCCTCCAACGGTCTGAGGGACAGTGAACTGGCCCCGTTTAAAAAGTTTGAGGACCCCTGTTCTGGATAAATGCGGGGAGCAGGGGGAGGCAGGGCTGCCTACGGGGTCTCAGGAAGAAGATTCGGGGGACGAAGTGGCTGCTCTCTCTACTCAAATTTTGCATCGGTGGCTGCCTCTGTGGACCGGCCTTTCTGTCCCTTGTAGTTCTTCTGGATTCCAATCGAGGGGAGCCCAGGCGACAGTCCTGACAGGGTTTGGTCCCTCGGAGCTGGGGCCGCGCTGGGGCTGGTGCCGGGTGGGTGCCTGGGAAGGAGCATGCCCAGCGGCTCGTGTCTGCTTTGGAAACTCAGGCTCCAAATGTGCTGCTTTGGGAGCGAGGAGGATGCCCAGGTCCTGCACCAGGTGGCACCCCGTCACGGCCCCTCCTCCTCATGGGACACAGCGGCGCGTCACCTAGGACTGCTGACAGGTCGCTCTCATTTTGCCACTGGGTTTTGATTTCCAGGGTTTTTATCGCTGATGTGGCTTCCCTATTTTCTGGTATCTAAACCATCTCCGACTCTTGAAAAATTTTCAATTATTTGTTTTGAAAGTGTGAATGCGGACACTCTGCTCCTCCCATAGACGTCTTCACACAGGACCGTGCAGGTCGGGGTGCGGGGGAAGGACTGGGCTGGCAGCTGAGAGGTGACATCTTCCGAGTCTGCTGCTGTGTGTGTGTGTGTGTGTGTGGGGGGGGGTCCCTCTCCAAAGGAACGATGGGGCGGGGCCCCAGGTGCGGAGGAGTCACACCCCCGCCAGAGCGGCCTTCTGGGGATTTAGAGAAGCTACGAGGGGACCCAGCCATCCTGGGAGGAGGCGATTATGAAGAACGTGTTTTAAGCCTTAGCCCGTGACAGCAGAAACAGAAGCTTAGAGCTGCCGATTCCTCACTGAGCCCTTTCTCCAACAGAGAGGTGTCCTTGTGGGTCGCACCCCAGTGCGGGTATCTACATACGTGTACACACACACACACACACACACGCGCGCGCGCGCATTCCAGCACCTCCATCCTGCCTCTTTAATGCTCTGCACTGAAACCCCAAACTTCTAAAACTCGGGGAAAAGAGGCCGTTCATTCTCCTTCTGAATTATTGCCGAAGCCTTGAAAGGACCCTTCCTGAACAGCGGCTTTCTTTTCTGAAAATCCTCGGAAAAATAGCGGCTTTGTGATCTGTGTTTCTCCGTCCAGGGCTCCGTGAAGAAGAGTTATGGTGTAACCGGGCGCTGCTTTTATTAAAAAGAACTGGGCCACTTATTTCCTTCAAAGTTTCTGGCGTGTTTAAATCTTCTCTAGGTAAACAAAACTTTTATTGAAAATAATATTTTGAGACTGACACCTCTCTCACCAGCAGCGGTGCTGCAAGGCCTGTTTCCACAGGTCCTGCCTGGTCTGGGTGCCCGGGCAGCTCCCGGTCGGCCGCGGGACGGGTGTGGGGTGTGGGGTGTGGGGTGCTGGGTGGGGAGAGAGGCGCCAGCCCTCCTGCCCTCAGGACGAGGTGATGTGGACCCTGGATTCCAGGTTCAGGAGGAAGCGTCCGGATGACCCAGTGCTGTGGCTTGTTCAGTCCAAAGTTAAACCTCAGGCCTGTGGGAGGCCTCAAGGGCATTTTTCCAGGATGCCCGGCAGGTCTCGTCTGCCTGTCCCTGCCTGGGCACGGCCCGTCCTCCCCCACGCGGCTCTGGGGGGCTCTCTCTCTGGGGGAATCTGTTTCTAGGGGTCTCTCTCGAGGCGTCTCTCTAGCTGTATGTTGGCTTTCTTTGGTTTGCGTGAAGCCATTCGTTCATGGACTTGAGGAAAGGTTTGTTTTCCACCGGACAGTAACAGAGCGCTGCCCAGGCAGATGGGAGGGCCCTGGTGGCCAGGTGCTCCTACGCCCTGCCCGCCCGCCTCCGCAGGTCGCTCCTGGGTTTCCCAGATCCCGAGGTGGTCAGACCTGTGAGGGACCTTGGGCAGCGTCCAGGCCAGCCTGTTACTGAGTGTCATGCCAGGGCCACTGTGGCGTCTGGTGAGGGCTCCACGGCTGGAGACTTCAGGCTGAGGCCAGTCTGCTTTCTTCAGAATCCCTGGGGCCGGTGCCCGCTTGCCTGACCCTGTGCCAGGAATGAGCTGCGGAGCTTGTGTTATCAGTCACCGTCCGCCTGATGAGAATCAGTCCCGGGGTGTTGGGGTTTGAAGGCTCATCTTAGGACTTACGTCATCGGATCTCCCCATCCCCGAGGGCAGGTCCTCATTGGTGGTGGTGGTCCCCAGGCAGAATCAAGAAGACGGCTGGCCACAGCGGTGAGAGCAAGGAGCAGAGCGGGCGGACGTCCAGGGACAGGCGTGGGCCTCTCAGCCTCCGGTGCCGTGGCTCCATGGGGAGAGGATGGGACGTCAGGGCGGGGCTGTGGTCCTGGGTGCGGTGGGCATTCCCTCCCGGTGCTGATGGAGGCTGCGCCCAGGGCAGAGGACAGGTGAGAGGCAGGAGCACGGAGGGGTGGGGCGGGACCTTGGGCTCAGCATGCTGCCTCCTTAGGCCATTTAACACAACGTCTAAGTTCGAAAAGGAGAAACCGTAGCTCGTTGATTTCTTTGTTCGGCTTCATTCCTTGATTAAATCGGCCAGGATGCTTTGGGAGAGAACTGACAATCGAGTTGATAATTTCAGGGTGAGTGTCTTGCCCCGGTGCCGCCTCCTGCGGCCGGTCCTCCTCTCAGGACGGGTCTCCGCCCAGAACCTGCGTGTCCATGTCAGTAACTCTCCCTCCTCCTGCCCTCCTTCCTCAGGCCAGCTCCGGGGACCCCGAATTAAAGGGGTGATTAACCAGGGAGAGCTTCTTGTTTCTTTGCCTTCGAGTTTTCGAGAGCACTCCAGATTTTTATGACCCGAAGATCCATATGCCGTAGACATAATACCGTCAACTATGAATTACTTTCTGGAGAAGAAATTGACAAACAACTTCAGAGTTGCGTTTTTAGCCTTAATATCGGAGGGCCACAAGCATGTTCAGGATTTATGGAGTTCCTGAATTTAAAGTATAAGCAATAAAATGTTCTTAAGGTGGGTCCCCATCTGCATCTATTATGACGGAACCCTTAAAGTTACTTCAGCATATGACATATGAAGGTTTTTTTTTCTTTTACTCTCTGACAAATTGTGTCTCAGGAAATTAGTCTGCTTGCGTGGGAAGTTATGTGTTTGCAAACGTGAGCCGTTTCGCTGGCCAAGCAGCCCGCGGATGATGAACTTCTTCGTCACAGCGGGGCCGCGGTGTCGTGTTAGGGAGAGTCACGGCCGCTGCGGGGAGCCCACGGGAGAGGTCTGTTTTACGGGACCCGCTGCCCTCCGGCCCAAGGCCTTATGGGGTCGTTTGAACTGACAGACCTAAAATATGTCTAATATTCTTTCTAAAATCCATTTTCAGTTTATTTACCTGGTACGGAGGCCCAGAGGCATAAACTAGAGGGAAAATGTGTTCATTGTGCCCAAGTGGTCAGCCGGGTCGGGCGTCCGGCTAGGGCCTCTCCGAGGACAACGGGCCAAGGTGGCAGAAGCCCCCTTGTGTGTCCGCATAATTAATACTGTTTGGACTCAACAACATCCTTCCTTTGTGGTAAAATGTATGTAACAAAATTGACCATTTTCACAGCTTTTGAGTGCACAGCGCAGTGGCGTCAAGTACGTTCACGTTCCTGGACAGCCGGCGCCCCTTCTGATCCCGGAGTTGTGGCTCTGCCAGGACAAGGGAAGGGCATGGCACCCGGTCCCCTGCAATGGCCCTAAAGCTGAGGGGGCTTGGGCGGCAGGGGGCCTCGAGGCACCTCGTCCTCGGTGCAGGCAGTGCAGTGGCCCTTGCCCTCCTCAGCCTCTCCCCATCAGGATAACTGGTAACTATATGCACTCCAAGCTCAAGTTCTTCCCGTGAGCCTTTCGCCAGCTTAGGTGCTCGATCACGTGAGGGGTGAGGACGTCACCCTACAGAACGTGCCAAGTAGTTCGTCCCCGTCCCCACGTCAGGTAAGCGGTTTGATCTCCGTGGAGAATTCTGCGCCCAGCGCACCTCCTGGTCATGGGCAGGAGCGTGGCCCCCATGGTATGGAGACCGCCTTGTCGGGGATGATGCATGGGGCTCGCGGGCGCAGGGCTTCCTGGTGACATCGCTGCGGGACTGCTGTGCAGGGGCTGGCGCCCACAGGCCGGGAGGGACACGCTCAGGTCCTTCCCGGGTAAGGCTCTGCTTGCCATGCGCACAGAGCCTTCTAAAATGTTTTCCTAGCTTTCTCATTAATGTGTGTAAAAATATTAAAAGCCCTTGTCTATTACATTAAAAACTGTTAGCTGCTCAGCTTTTTCCTATTTATGAAAACTTTTCAAGCAGTAAAAACGCTTTACTTGTTAATGAGGGAAAGTGGGGAAATTAATGACATCGAGCTTGGATCCACCAGGACGTCTCCTCCCAACCACGCACAGCGCTGCCCCCGCCGCCCACGCTTTAATTTCCGGGACGGGTTCGGTAAGCAAATGCAAATCGATTTAATGATTCGCATCAGTAGATCATTTCTCAGTTTAATGTCCTCTGATATTTTGGGTCAAGAACTCTTTCTTTGGGAGACTGGTACGATTTCTAGAACTAAAATTATTAATATTAGTAATAACGTTACGTTCAAGTGAATTGAGGTAAATGTACCATTTTCCCCCGAGTCAGATTCACACCTCTCGTCTGCTCCCTGTGGCGAAGGAAAGGCGCAGGCTGACGGCCCTGAGGGCCTCCTGGTCGGGTGGTGCCTGAGGCTGGGTGAGGCGGGTCCCAGCGGGCACTCGGTGCCCAGCACCTGGAGAGCAGTGGCTGACTCGTGCGCCCTGTGCGGAAACCCGCGGGCACGCAGGACACTCTGGAACCTGCTCAACACGGAAATGGCATTAGAGCTACTGTCACGTGCACAGTAGCCTGGTGCTAGAATGCTGCAGAGGCGTGACTCTATCCACAAAGAGACAGAAATATCTATAATAATAAAAGCGTAATATGCTAATTAGACTGGACGTCCTTCCGGACGACCTTCTGAATGAAGCCGGGGCTGCAAGGGAAGCCCGGGTCTCGGGTGCCAGAGGGAAGCTGGTGCCGGCAGCCGGGGGAAGGAAGACCTACTCTTGCACCAATTTCATGCATCAGGCCTCTAGTTGGTAAATAATCGAGAGACCAACAGAGATACACAAAAAGCACATGATGATGGAGAAGCTCTGGAGGCGGGCACTGGGGAAGGTTCCGTGGGGGGGAGGAGCGGATCCCACCGCCTGCCTGTCCCAAGACACGCCTCCTACCTGCTCCCCAGAGAGGCTGACAGCAGCACCCAGGCTGTGGGTCCCCGAGGCAGCTGCGTGAGCTAGTCCGGTCTGTCAGCGCCTGCTGTCACTGCAGCCAGCACCATCGCTCTGCTGCGGAAATACGCTGCCCAGGAAGACAAGCAGCGAGCCGGCCGCTGTGCCCCCGGGTACCCACTGCTGGCCAAGGCAGGGCGGGTGCGACCGGGCATGGAGATGGGAGTCCAGTAAAATGGTTAACATGCCATTATGTCGAGTGGAAAGGCAAAGTTTGAGAAGGCCTCTATTTTTTTAATGAACTTTTGTTAGGGCAGCACAGTTGAGGGGAAGGTACAGAAACTTCCCCTTCACACCCTCCCCCCCTCAGACACCCGAGATGGTGCATCCTATATAATAAAAGCTTAGTATGCAAATTGCCCCCTTGACCTGGAATTGTCAGGGAATTCCACCAGAGGGCGGGGCCGGCAGGGGGAAGGGAGGGAGGCCCTGGCCAGCGGTAGTGGCAGTGGCGGCAGGCGACTGGGGTCGGGGGAGGGCAGGGAAAGGGGGCAGGCCTAAGCCAGCAGTCGGCAGCCCCTAAGGACAAGTGCACAATTTTGTGCACTGGGCCTCTAGTTTGTTATTATCAACAACATGTGGTGATCACCCCCAGTCTATAGTTGATATCACGGTCCACTCTCAGTGAAGGCATCACTTTTAAAATTAACAAATCAAACTGTGCAGTGATGAGAAGCTGGCTCTGGTGAGTATGTTTGTCTTGAGTGATGGCCTCTGTGTCCCTCGGGTCTCCTAGATGGGGAGCCTGGGTTCCAGCCAAGGAGCCTGGTGACGTCTGTGATCACAGCTTCTGAGAAACACTTGAATGACTGCACTTCCATCTTAGGAATCATTTTGCCTGGGCAGGGTGTCCTGTTGTCGGTGTTTTGCCCCTGTCTTACCTGTCCCTGTGAATCCATGGGCCCTGGGGTGGGGAGAGGGCAACAGAGATCCCTCAGTTTCCCATGATGCAATGCAGTAGCAGCTTACAAAGTACCTTGGCCCAGTGTCACTGCAGTATTAACAGACCCGCTGCCATGAACGAGCCGGCGGAACCGCCTCAGCTGTGCCCCGTGTGGCCGGTGCAGGAAGCACACTGTGTCCTCACTTTCCTCCCAGCGGTGCCTTGTCTTCCTGTCTCCTTGTTTCAACTCCTGGGCTTTCTCTTTGACACCTGCCCCCTGCCCGGAGGGTTTAGCAGGTCTTGGATCTGTCACTACCACCTGAGGTGGAGTTGATAGTATCTTCAGGACCCTTGACAAATTGTTTCAATGTTTATGTTGCCATGTGTGTGTTGCAGAAATAAATTGTAATTTGCCTCTGATATTGCCTTGTATCCTTGAGAACTGCATACAATTGAACTTGCTAATGAGTTCAGTAAATGTTAAATAATTAGATAATTGGTGTTTGAAATTATATAGATTATGCAGACGTCTTTGAATTTTTATGTAGGTGTTTACAAAGTGTGTTAGTGATAATGAGAGGAGTTGGTTGTGGTTTTTTGATAGAATAGGAACTCATTATTTTTCCAATTACAATAATGAGGTAAAAGCCCCTATAACTGGAACATTCCGTCTGCAGCTCATTTTCAGGAGTGCATCACTAGATGCAGATGCCCGGGTTTTGTTCCCATCCTCCCCGAGAATTGGACTGAACTATGCATGTTCAAAGAGCTCCTGCTTGAAAATACTTGTCTACAACATACAATCGCATTTGGAGCTGGGGTGGGGTCACCATCTTTGTGCAGTGTGAAGCGGAGGACGGACCTCGCAGCTCCACAGCCCTCCTTCTGGGAGGTGTTCTCGACTCTCCCTTTGCAGGTGCTTCAGACAGAGAGGCATCCCTGCTGGCGGCCATCAATGTGGCTCCATCTGTCCTTCCTCTGGCCTGTGCCTGGGAGCAGGCAGGCGCACCGGCCGTGTCTTCAGGACTCGGCTTGGACGTCTCTGTGAGACTGAAAGCTTAGCTGCTGGTGACAAACGGCAGATATAAACGTGGAACGCCTTGGCTAACCGGGTGTGAGGGAACTGAAGGTGGTCTTGCCCGGGAACCGGTACTGAAACACTGCCTGTTGTGGGTAGATGTCAGAGTACAATGAGCCCGGGCTTGGTGGAAGCATTAGAGGACACAAGTGGGAAGGTCTGTGGGTGTGCTCTCTTCATGAGCTGGTGATGTTGGCAGCATGAAGAGCATCCATTTTTATGGCCTTTGCCTGGGACTTCTGTGTCTCAGAGTTTTAAGGACGGGGCCCTGATCCTCCCCTCCTCTCTCTCTCTCTCTCTCTCCCTCCCTCCCTCCCTCCCTCCCTCTGATGTCCTTGACCCCGCTGCCTGGTGGGGGAAGTGCCGTTCTCATCTGAGTTAGCTGACTCCCCGTTTCTCCCTTTAAGTGGCGGCCCCTCTGCTGGGCGCTCATTCCGAGCTGGAAATCGCGTGAAGCTGTGTGTGACCGCGCGCCCCGCGCAAATCGCCTGTGTCTTCCTGTGATTGCTGCCCGCGCGCCTCCGCTTTGCATCCGGCTTCGGAGCCTTCGCGCCGGCTCCTTTGTGAAATAGAGTGGATCTGGCCTCTTGCATGCAGTGTGTCGGATCATTTTTGGCCTTTCTCCCTTCCCTTGGCCTCTCTCTCGCTTTCCATTTCCATCTCGGATACCCCTCTTAGCGGCTGGCACGAGGGCTGCTCGTTGGCTCTGCCCAGCAGCTGTGCTCTCGCTCCGTCCCCGTGATGGGGGTGGACAGTCACCACGGTTGGGTCTGGGTTTCAGATTGGCAGCGCTCGGGCTCTGGGCTGCTGGGTCGCTGTGGGGTGACTTCCTAGTCTGCTGACTGTGTGCACCTCCCAGGCAGGACCCTCCATTTGATGGCACCGGCATCCTCTTTGCCCTTCAGGGCTGCCGTCCTTGTTTAGGTGAGTGACCTCAGAACTAGGGTGGTTAAAACAACATGCAATATGCAGGTTTGGTCCACCTAAGACGACACGCTTACCTGTATACTTTACTTCCAATATTTATCCAGACGACTGTTCTCAAATATTAATAAGAATTAATAATTGCATGTACTCTCTCCTTCTTACTGTGCCCTGGGGTCCTCTAAGATCTTTGAAGCTAAAACTAGTTTGGGCCCTTAAGGGATTTATAGAAATTAGGAATGTCTGCATATAGAAGTGACTGGCATGGTGAAAAAATTGAGTCCTTAAGTAATTTGCTATTCCCAGTGATAATGAGAAGAAACCCCTGTTCTAGCTCCACTTCCCAATCATTTTTTTTTCTATTTTAGGGGTGAGTTCTCGAGGTATTATTAACAGCTAATTTTTTTCATGGGACCCCACTGTAAGGTGAGTGGCTTTGGCATATTATGTTGCCTTGACAGGTTATTCCATTGTCACTCCTCAGAGATAAATGTGGGCCATATAGTATGTTGTGCCATAGATCACTTCAGTCATCAGGAATGTTTAAGAAAACGAAATAAGGGTAAATTCTCTTACATTTATGACTGACATTGACAATTTGATCAGGTCCTTCAAAAAAAATCCCACAAACTTTTAAAGTCTTTCTCAAAATGCACATCTTTGTTCTCAAAGGAGGTCTGCGCTGCCTTTCATTGGTCTTTGGAAGGACCGGAGTTTCTGCGGATGCTTGTGCTGCCGAGACACCGGAGCGGCCATTCCGCGGACAGCGCGGCGGAAGGCTGATGTGCGAGGAGATTTACTGTGCATCACCTCGGCCATCATTCCCCTAAGTATTAATTTTAACTCCACTAATAAGAAACCGAACAAAAGTGGAATTATGAGTTCAGGAGTGTTCTATGAAAGGTCAGTTGTTAAAAAGGCAGAGGGTGACATTCTGTGAGAAGGTGCCTTCATTAATCATCCTGACTGGGGCGCGGGGCGTTCTGGACCGGCGCCGCTGAGCCCCGTGACAGCGGGCTCGGCCCGATGTGCGTCTTTATATAAAGACTCGGATTACGCGGATGTGGAGATAATTGAAAGAAACTAGCTCTGCAAAGTGAAGATGTGTGCATCATACAGAAACTCCTGGGAAGTGTGCGTTCCCATCCTGAAGAAGGGAAAACCCCGGTCATGCCACAGGCGCGTGACGGGAAGCCGAGTGTGGGCTCCGCGGTGGCTCCGGGGAGCAGGGCACTCCGAGGGGGAGGTGGCGTCTCCTTCACATCGTGTCCCTCCTGGAAGTCCAGACGAGCTCTCTTTGTCTCCTCCCTCCTCTGTACTAACGGTTCCGCCACCTCACATGTGGGTTCTGTCTGCAGAAGCCATCCTAGCCGACTCTGTCGTTCTTTCCCTGTCATCGTGGCAGAGTGCCTACTGTGCGCACAGACTTAGACATGTCACGTTCCACGGGCTGAGAACTTTGTGTCCTGCCAACGTAGTGTCACATCAGTACAAACCTACAAGTCATCAGGCAGCTGACTGGCAACACCTGCCCAGGGAGCCTCTGTCGCTGTGGCCCGTCCATGGGCTCTTGTCGTCCAGCATTTGGTCGGAGCCCAGGTCTGTCTGCAGTTCCCTCTGCCTGTGTGGCTGCTCCCGAATCTCACGGGAAGCATCGAAACATGGACTGGCCAGGACACTCGGTTTCTTCCCTCAGAAGCAGATACTGCCAGACGGTTTTCGAACGCTGGCTTCTGGAAACAGAATGCTATTTTTCCGTCCCATCGGGCCGCTGGGCGTCGGAGGGAAGTGGCCGGAACGAGCTTAGCTGCCGCCGTGGCCCGGGAGGTGCTTCCTGCCGAGGGGGCAGGGAGGGCGTCCCTGAGCATCTACACCCAAGCAGTGCCTTCCTATTCTTCTTTTTTAAAATATATTTTTATTGATTTCAGAGAGGAAGCGAGAGGGATAGATAGAAACATCAGTGATGAGAGAGAATCACTGATCTGCTTCCTGATTGATTTCAGAGAGGAAGCGAGAGGGATAGATAGAAACATCAGTGATGAGAGAGAATCACTGATTGGCTGCTTCCTGCACACCCCACACTGGGGTCGAGTCCGCAACCCGGGTATGTGCCCTGACCGGGAATTGAACCGTGACCTCCTGGTTGATAGGTCAACGCTCAACCACTGAGCCACATCGGCCAAGCTGCCTTCCTATTCTTAAGGATTCAGGGGAGTCTGCTGTCCTCCAACGGGGATTCTCTGACTTCATTGCACCTCACTTTCCTTTCTCGGTGATTAATTCCCCTGGACTGTGGAGGGGATGGGGCGATCTCCTCTGGAACCCTTCCATCAGCAGACAGAGACGGGGTCGGTGCCGGCGGAAGTGGTGAGGCAGTGAGTGAGGCTCTGCTCTGCCCGGCAGGCCCTCCTCTGCCGCCTGAGCCCCCAGTGGGGGAGCAGGACCCGCTCTGCGCCAGCCCCTGGCTGTGGTCACACTTGCTCCTACAGGTGCTCAACACTTAAGCAATTTGCCAGGGCCACACACGGCCAGGGTTGTAAATGTGGGTGCTCAAATGGCGTCTTGTCTGGTGGCAGACATCACGGTTGCCCTTGAGGACACAGAGTCCGCTCTGCAGCGCAGAGTGACGCGCGTGGGAAGTGGGGTTCGCTTCCACCAAGACGAAGTTGATGAGATTCCACAAGAGCCTAAACTGCCACGTCGGCAATGTTGCGAGTTTCCTGATTGTCATAATTTTTGCTTAATGGCTGTTTGTGCTACATTGACCAGGCCCATGGGTTGCTTAACATAAATGATTACATTTGCTTATGATTAAAAACTTCCTCCATTAGCAATGCAGCGCCGCAGACTCGCGAATGACTCGTGTGGGAGCTTTCCACTCCATTAGCCACGGCGTCCACGCCACGGCGTCAGCTGAGAGTTGTCTAAGAGTTAGGGACACTTGTAATGAGCTGTGTAATAGGGACCCTCCGACAAAGCAGAGGAGCCCACATCTTCTCGGTGCAGCTTAGCCTGCAGATGAGAGGCTGGCGGACACTGGCGATCGCACCGGCTCCATGCTGACTCGGAACGGCGCGGGCGAATAAAGCCTTTTATTACTGGAGCAAGACTTGTTGTAAAAAATTATATACCATTCATGACCCAAATCCTTCAACGCACTCTGTCACCATTCCCCTCTGAACTTTATAGCTTATGTTTTAAGCATCGCACAACTGGCTGGATAAGGCGTTTTTTAGAAAACATCCGTTGAACGACGTTGGGGAATGCCGCTCCAGCCCTCCTGGGCCTCCCCGCCTCACCCCGCATGCGTTTTCGGCTTCTCCCCGCATTCAATGAGGGGACGCCGCAGCCCTGGGTTCCTGTGGGACTGGCACCTATCGTCAGAGGACACGAGTGGGGAGACGGAACTTCCTGGAATCACTGCATTAAATGTGATGGGCGTTTTAGTGACGGACGTAAAACGCTTAACCTTGACGACACTTCTGCGGGGCCAGGAGGCTGGTGTGAGCTCTTCTCTGGCAGCAGGGACACAAGCTGGGCTTTCTCTCTACAGTGGGTCCCCCTCATCCACGGTTTCACTGTCCCAGGTTTCAGATACCCACGGCCAACCGCAGCCCAAAGATGTCTACGTCGTCCCCCACCTCCTTGCTCACGCCACGTGGGCACTGGGCCACCTCACGTCAGCACAGGAGGCGCCGGTGCGGGGCAGGGAGGCATTCCGAGAGAGAGAGAGACCAGGTGCACATAACTTTTACGACAGTTGTTACAACTGTCCTCTTTTATAATTGTTAACCTCTCACTGTGCCCAGCTTATAAATTCAGCTTCATGCTTAATGTACGTATAGCTAGGACAGAACAGTATTCCTAGGGTTTAGCACTACCCATGGTTTCCGGCATCCACTGGGGTCCCAGAATGCGTCCCGTGGGTTAGGGGGGCAGCGCACAGGTGGGAGTAGGCTTGCTTTGTGAGCCGTACTTGGTGACGCTGACTCTGGCTGGGGTAACACTGGACATGGAGGCTGAGGAGATGTGGCTAAGCCAGTCCTGACACTGCCCCTCACTAGCTGTGACCTTGAACGAGGCACACCACCTCTTCTAGGTCACTTTGCCGAAATGAATTTAAAACCAAAAGACGGCATTTTGGAGGCACACACAAGAACACGATGCACTCGGTTAAAAGTGCTCGGCGGATGAAGGTCCCCAGTCACCCGCCACAGACATGGGAGTGCCCGCTGCGCCCTGCATGCCCCGCGTGCTGGACGGGCTCTGTGTTTCTGGCCGAGTCCAGTGAGGGCTGGCCGGTCTTCCCTGTTACAACCTCAGGGGCTTTGAGCGGAGTCTGTGGCTGCCCTGGATGTCATGGCTTCTCCTGCCCCCCAACCCCCGCCAGTGTTGTCACTGCAGGCTCCACTCTGTCCCCTCACCCACGTGCTCTGTCGATTTCATCTCATGTGGAGGTTTAAAAATTCTCGACTATTATGAGACCTTTTTTTCTTTAATTATCAGAAATTTTGTCCTGGCAATTTCTTTTCTAATGAAAAGAATTGGATGTTCTTGTTGGCCTTTACCTTCCGGCTCTCAGGCAAGGGCAGGGGTGGGCCGAGCGGGTTGGCAGGGAGCAGTGTCTATCACTCAGGGGCGGCTAATTTTGGGAGCGCGGCAAACAGTTAAATATATTTAACCTCACGGTCACCCTGAACGCGCCTGAGCCTTTGCTGCACAAGCCCCTGGTCCTTCCGGGCCTCCCTCTGGTCGTTATCAGGATGGATCATCCCTGGGCTGCGGGGATGGTGCTTCCGTGGCTTAAACGTCCAGCAACTGAGAACTTCCCCTCGGCTGCTGTGCGCAGTGTCCAGCGGAAGGGGCATCTTGACCCTTGGTCTCTCTCTGCTGTGCCTGTCCCCTCTGTGTATGGAAAAGGCCGGAAGCAGCGATGGGGAGGGCTGGGCGGGTTTAGGCTGTTTAGGGTGCCGAGTGCATGGGGGCGAGCCTGGGCCCAGCAAGGCCTTGCTGCAAGCAGGAGCCTTCCTCCTGCCCTTTCCTGGGAACTGGTTCCTCCTCCTCCTCCCCCCCTTTTCGCCCCTGTATGTCCCCACCATCTGCTCCTCCACCTGCTTTCCCCACTGCCTCTCAGGATCCTCACCGGGTGCCCCCTGCAGCCTGGGCTCCAGATGCGGAGCTGGGTGGTCCATTCAGAGGGCGTTGTCTGTGCCCAGCCTGCCCCGCGCCCACCCCTCAGGTCTCATCCTCAGCTGGGGGCTAGAGAACGCATTTCTATCCTCCCCCCCGCCCCGCTTCCCTCCCTCAGAGCTGCCCTGCTTTCCCCAGGGGATTAGAGAGGGCAGGGCCTTGGCAATGAATGCCACCTGTAACCTTCCACCCCCTGACCCAGGTAAGAGCTGAGCTGGGCGGAGGCTGGAACCCCAGCTCCACACGCGAAGTTCTGTTGGGCCCAGTGTGGACCGGAAACCGCGCAGGGCAGCTGTGACGCACCGTTTTGCAGCGTGCCAGGGTCGCCTGTGTGCGCAAGTTAAAGAATGATGGCTTCCTTGAGCTACTGACAGGTGAGAGGCTGAGAGACTGAAAGGCGCAGCCTACCCTGCGGACGGATCTGCAAGGCCGGGAGCGCGGCGTGAATAACGCGAGGCAGGTGGATGAGTTAGGGGTGTGACGCTGGCGAGCGGACCTCGGCCCCTCCGATCGGCGCTGCGTGATACATCTTGGTGAGTGATGCTGCTGCCGGCTGTCCCGCTGCTCACGTCGCAGTGTGAGAGAACAACAGACGGACAGCGGATGTAAAATACTGAGAGTTAGAAGTTGTTTTGCTCAACTGTGATTTGTGGTCCTTCGGATGTGGTAGACACATTCCTAATTACACAGCGTGCAGCGTGCACCTGTGTCAGCGCCACGCAGACAGCAACGGATAAATCCTCACCTGAAGGGCCTGTGTGGGTGTGTCCCGCCCTGAGCACGCCTGACCGCGGCTGGAGGAGAGGGCCTGTGGGTGCCCGTCTCCCAGGGGCCTGTGCTCTCTGTGCGACCGAGTTTGATGATGGACTTATGAAGCTGGTTCGTGGCGTGGAGCACTCAAATGTCCCTGCAGGAGACGCCGTCCCCACAGCCTGGTGCTCTTCCGCCAGGGTTTGGGCCCAGGGGTATTGAGGTTGGGGCACCATGCCTGGGAGGGGTCCCCGACCTGGGCCCCCGATGGGCTGGACTGCAGGTCTGAGTCCTGTCTGTCACAGTGACATGCAGGAGTCACTGGTGTGTCCTGCATGTGTGGCAGGAGCACTGGGCACGATCACAGGACAGGCTGGAAGGAAACCGCCGATGGTCCGTGTTCTCTCGCTCCAGCTGTCAGGCGGTGTGGGCTGTCGCGCCCTGGGCTGGGGCGTCTGGGGTCTGGCGGGGACCAGCACTGACACCCTGCGGGCTGGGGCAGGTTCCC
>NW_005370286.1:202562-206852 GCF_000412655.1 Myotis brandtii | reverse complement strand
GGGGGGAGGCTGAGTGGCCGGCTGAGTCATCCGTCACCGCGGTGGCCAGCAGGCGGGCAGTGCCAGCTCAGCCTGGCGGGCGGGAGGACCTGGTAAATGCTGCCGTCACGTTCGCTTTGCCCGAGTTCCTGTCGGGAACCCTGTGCTCCGCCGGGGGCGGTCCATGCTGTTGGGAGTTTAGGGCGAGCGGCCTGGAAAAGGGGTGAGCAAAGCTCTTTATTCTCCCTCTTCCCTGGAAACAGACGCCTTCCTATGAGCGCCAGCCACCACCGACCTGTGACCCCTTTCCCGCGTCTCCCTGTGCTTGGCGTGCAGGTCTGTCACCTCTGCCTTTCCTGGCCACCTGCTGGGGGCACAGTGTCTGCTGTCCCCAGAGCAGGGGCCGCTCCTAGCATCTCCCCGCCCCCAGCCCGCGGGCCGGGAGGAGGCGTCTCTGGGCAGCTAACGGCTTTGTCCAACATGATCTGTGCCTGTCAGCCAGCCCCGGGCGCAGTGAGTCCACTGAGCGTCCCCAGCATCTCCGAGGCCTCATGGGAGCCGTGTCCCCGAGCAGGTTCAGAAACCGCGGGCAGAGTGTGGGGTTCAGGGCGCCCCAGACGTGGGTTAGAAATCCTCTCCCCAGTCTGAAGGCAGGCGAGTGGCAACCTTATTCAAGGGAGAAAGAACCCGCCGGAGTCTGGCTCCAGCATCTTAGTGGTAATAAAAGCACTCGTGTAGATTTACTGGTGCGGGAGTTTGAACGGTAATACTGTGGAATGTGGGTTATTTTGTGTTCAAGAGCTACATTTATCACAAAAATGATGATATACAAATCACTTCCATATCACAAAATGTTCTTGGTCAAAATTGGCTTGAGGCAAGTGATATCTCCGAGTAAACAGTATATGAAGACCATATCTTAAAATGATAGATCACCTAATTTTGTTCTGACAGAGGTTTTTGCCGCAACAAACATCTGTCATTGAAATACCAATTCAGAGATATGGAAGCCAAATTGCCGAGGTTTTCTCGGATTTGTCCCTCCTAACTTGAGAGTGCTGCCGTGCCTCGGTGCAGCTTTTCCGGGATGTTAAGCAGTGTGCCGTTTAAGACGCATTAAAACAAAATAAACGATTTAGAGGAATAGCTTCCCTTTGAATGTAAGCCCGGCACCGGCACGTCCAGGCGTCAGGACGGGGCGAGGAGCGCGGGCTCTTGTGAGGCCGGGCGGCACCTGCTCGCGCTCGGGCACGTGGGGTCTCGCCCTGGAGGGAGGCCCGGAGGAGGAGCCCTGGCACCGTGCCCTCCACCTTGCGGGCATGGCTTCGGTTCCTTTTCCTTTTCCTTTGTAAGGACTCTGATGACAAGGCTAGTCCCAGGGTGAGAGGTACCATTGTGGCGCCATCTGACAGGAGCAGGTCTACAAAGCAGGACGACGGTGACATCACCGGCCGCTGGGTCTCTGTCTGGCACCCCCCTCGTCACGAGGTCTCGCTTGGAGTCCTGCACAGGACGTGTGCCCTGCGACTGGAGGTCTCCAGGAGCCCCGCCCGGGGACAGATCCTGGGATTTGAGAGAATCAGACGTTTACAAAGAATTCACCCAAGACCTCCTGCCAAGCTCTGCTCCAGGTCAAAAAAACAAGTGATCTTGGTCCAAAACCTGATTATAGGAGAGCTTTAAAAAAATGTAGAATATCTGAGATGCTTTGGGAGACAGTCTAGAGCAGTGGTTCTCCACCTTCCTAATGCCGCGACCCTTTAATACAGTTCCTCATGTTGTGGTGACCCCCAACCATAAAATTATTTTCGTTGCTACTTCATAACCGTAATGTTGCTACTGTTATGAATCGTCATGTAAATATCTGATATGCAGGATGTGTTTTCATTGTTACAAATTGAACATAATTAAAGCATAGTGATTAATCACAAAAACAGTATGTAATTATATATGTGTTTTCCGATAGTCTTAGGTGACCCCTGTGAAAGGGTCGTTCGACCCCTAAAGGGTCATGACCCACAGGTTGAGAACCACTGGTCTAGAGCTTTGCCACTAATGACCAGCTTTTGGACTTTTGTTTTGTTTTGTTTTTAGTCATTGTAACGTCCACAGGGACCAGGAGACTCGAGGAGGCGACTTCATGGAGTGGCTCCCTGGGCGGCTCCCCTGGGCCTGCAGAGGCCGGGGTCCTGAGGGAGGGGACAGGTGGCCGCGCCGGGCTCTCCTCCCACCTCTGCCATCACAGGCCTCCTGCCCCTGACAGAGGTCACCAGGGGCCATCTCCTCCCTCCACAGACCTGGTCCCGAGTTGCAGTGGCTGCGTCCACGCCTCTTCCTGCTCCGTGGATCAGATTAGATCCTGGAATCCAGGTTTTCTGTCTGTCAGACCATGTGCTGCGGTAGAAGACACCGTCCACGGTGTGCAGGTCCATTGCCCACGGAGCTTCTGTGGCTGTCACTACGGCGCAGGACAAGCCTGTGATGCCTTTGCTCCCTCCTGTCCTTGTGGCCTGTGAGGTGGGGGGCTGTCGAGTCTGGCCGCTGGCCCAGCCCAGCACTGCCCCGTGCTGACCACTTACAGGATGCTTCTCAGCGGTCCTGTGTGGTGATGTCTAGCAGACACCTGGCCCTGGACCTGGGTGGTGGCTGTCATGGCAGCGGTGGTGGCAGTAACAGCGATGACAACAGTTGTCCTCATCCTGTTTGCTGCTGGACTGTGCGTGACTCAACCAGAACCCAGCAAGGATTCTGGCTGTGCCTTGAGCCAGTACCTTCCTTCAAGGTTCACTTAAAAGCTAGTTCCCTTGTCCACGTTAAGGGCTGGTCTTCCATACCGTATTTCTTTATTTTTTAAATATATTTTTATTGATTTCAGAGAAAAAGGAGATGTGGGGGGGAGAGAGAGAGAGAAATATCGATTGGTTGCCTCCCACACACACCCTGACCAGGGATTGAACCCGCAACCTTGTGGTGCATAGGATGACACTCAAACCAACTGAGCCACCCGGCCAGGGCCTCCTTTCTTTTTTAAAATATATTTTTATTGATTTCAGAGAGAGGAAGGGAGAGGGAGAGAGAGATGGAAACATCAAGGATGAGAGAGAATCACTGATCAGCTACCTCCTTCAGATCCCCTACTGGGGATCGAGCCCACAACCCGAGCATGTGCCCTGACCGGAAATCAAACCTTGACCCGTGGTTCATAGGTCGACGCTCAACCACTGAGCCACACCGGCCGGGCTCCGTACCATATTTCTAAGTCAGAACACAGTCGCCCACGCTTGCCTGGACAGTTGCCCTCCACTGCCCCGTGGGCAGTGACGAACCTCAACCTGTGTGGTCTTCATGGGAACCGGGCACTGACAATAAGGCACTGGCTACTCTGCTGTCACCTCTGTGCTCGGCCACGTGAGAGCCATTATTTGGGGCCAAGAGCTGAGAACACTGGTGGGTGTAGACACAGGGAGGCACGCCTGTGCTCCCTGGCCTTGCGAGCACTGGGGTGGGCACAGGAGGGGCTGGGAATTGCTCAGAAGTATGTTTCAGTACTCGGAACTACAGGACACTGAAAAAAGAGATAGAGGAAGATAGAAACAAGTGGAATAATATACCGTGTTCACGGACTGGTAGAATCAACATCATTACAATGTCCACACTACCCAAAGAAATCTATAGATTCAATGCAACCCCCATTAAAATACCAACGTCATATTTCACAGACCTAGAACAAACTCTCAAAAATTTATATGGAATAAAGAAAGACCCTGAATAGCTGCAGCAATCCAGAGAAAGAAGAACAAAGTTGGAGGGATCACAGTATCAGATATCAAGCTATATTACAAAGCCACTATTCTCAAAACAGCCTGGTACTGGTACAAGAACAGACATATAAACCAATGGAACAGAACCCAGAACCCAGAAATCCACCCAAGCCTTCATGCTCAATTAATATTTGACAGAGGAGGCAAGAGAATACAACGGAGTCAAGACAGTCTCTTCAATAAATGGTGCTGGGAAAACTGGACAGATACATGCAAAAAAAAAAATGAAACTAGCTCACCAACTTACACCATACACAAAAATAAACTCAAAATGGATAAAAGATTTAAATGTAAGATGGGAAACCATAAAAATCTTAGAAGAATCCATAGGCAGCAAAATATCAGACATCTCTCATAGCAATATGTTTATTGACACATCTCCTAGGACAATGGAAACTAAGGAGAAAATAAACAAATGGGATTGCATCAAAATAAAAAGCTTCTGCACAGCCAAAGAAACCATCAACAAAACAACAAGAAAGCCCACTGC
>NW_005370286.1:146820-202412 GCF_000412655.1 Myotis brandtii | reverse complement strand
ATCAGAGAGATGCAAATCAAAACAACAATGAGGTACCATCTCACACCTGTCAGAATGGCTATCATCAACAAATCAACAAATGACAAGTGCTGGTGAGGATGTGGAGAAAAAGGAACCCTTGTACAATGCTGGTGGGAATGCAGACTGGTACAGCAAGTATGGAGAACAGTATGGGGTTTCCTCAAAAAATTAAAAATGGAATTCTCATTTGACTCAGTAATCCCACTTCTAGGAATATATCCCAAGAAATCAAACATCAATCAGAAAGGATATATGCACCCATAGCAGCACATGTACAATAGCTAAGATTTGGAAACAGCCTAAATGCCCATCAGCAGATGAGTAGATTAAAAAACTGTGGTACATCTACACAGTGGAATACTAAGCTGCTGTAAAAAAGAAAGAACTCTTCCCATTTGCAACAGCATGGATGGATCTGGAGAGCATTATGCTAAGCGAACTAAGCCAGTTGGAGAAAGATACGTATCACATGATCTCACTCACTTTTGGAATATAATGAACAACGTAAACTGATGAACAAAAACAGATCCAGAGACAGAGAAGCATCGAACAAACCATCAAACCTCAGAGGGAAGGTAGGGGAGGGTGGAGGTAAGGGGAAGAGATCAACCAGAGGACTTGTATGCATGCATATGAGCATAACCAATGGACACAGACAGTAGGGGGGTGAGGGCATGTGCTGGGGGTGGGAGGTGCCAGGGAGAGGTCAATGGGCGGAAAAGGAGATTCATGTAATACTTTCAACAATAGAGAATTTAAATTTTTAAAAAAGAGAAGTATGTTTCAGGGTGGCCGAAGGCAGTGGGAGGAGGACTTCTGCTCTGGGCGGGGCGCTGTGGACATGCCAGTGCCTGGCAGCACCTGTCCTCAGCAGGGACACGCGTGTCCTCAGAGCTGTGACACTGACCTGCGCCTGCTTCTGGCTTTAAAAGGCAACGAAGCATTCACACAGCGATCGTTTACGTTCCCTTTCGGTTACAGAGGGTGCTGTCAGCAGCGGGTCCTGCCTTCCTGCCCACACCGCTCACTGCCACCACCGTCACCGCGTGGGGCTGCCTTTGGAGTGGAGTTAACACGCATCTCCTTTCTGGGGCGGGCGGGGGGAGGGGGGGGTCCTTCCATTTCTCTTTACCAAGTTATTCCCTCCCCAGGGCCACGCCACCCTCCACGTGCCCCCACAGGCTGTGCTTTGTTTGAATACTGTCACTGGCCTTCGTGTCATTAATAACCAGAGTCTAGATTGTACCCGCATCAAAGGTTCTGAGTAGGAACAAAGGACCTTTATGTTCCTCTGTCTTCTTAACTAAGATTTTGTTTGGAAAAGAAATCCGTCAAACACCCGTCTCCATGGCTTCTGTGGGTGGGGTTGTGAGTCTCCCACACCCCGGCCTCCATCGGGGGTGCCAGGTGGCCGCCTGTGACAGCTCACGGGCTGTGGGAGGGGCCCAGTACCCGGGCGGACCAGCATCTCCTGCCAAGGTGACCTCACGTCCGGGGGGCCTCGGGGCATGGACCGGCAGAGTCTATTTTCAAGCCAAGTTATTTTGTGAAATATTGTAACAAACGGATCAAAACTGGTGAAAGCTGATGAAGTGAAATAAAAAGACTGCGGTGAAAATTATTTTAGTGCAACGTAATGAGTTCTGTTTTTCATATCTGGCAGATATTACCCACTAAATCTAATCTGCAATGCGGGGAATTATGCCATTTTTTATGATTTGTTTAATTTTGACTGAAAAAAATTGACTATTCATCGATTCTTGACCTGCGAGTACTGAGGGGAAAATTTAGTTAATAAGAATTTTCATGAGGTGTAAATTTAAATGTATGAGGACTCTGCCCATTCTGTAACACTACAGACATCAATTTAAAAACTCCGGAAGCGCCCGAGGGCCTGGCTGCTGAGCAGGAGGCGCGGCCGGGAGGGCTGTTCGAGGTAGACGTGGCCGCGTATGAAGAGCAGGGACGCGTTTAGGCCTCTCTGGTCCCTGATCATCCGCGGCCGCGTGTCATCAGGATGCTCCCTGGCCCTCATCTGTTTCCTATGCGACGGCGTCCCTGCACCCAGAGTAACAAGTGCCTGGGGCGCGGCCGGGCCGCCAGCGCGCAGTGCACCCTCAGAAAGTTTTCTCCAGGTCCCCCTTTCCGCGCTCCAAGAGGGCTTTGAGGAAGTCAGGAAAAATGAAGGGTCCTCATATTGAAGTTGGAAAATAGGAGTGAGTGACATTCTTTACACACCTCCACCGTCAACATTTCTAATCAAATCACCCAGCCTTCTGACTTCTTAAATGATCCAGGCAGTATTTCCTGTAATAAACACCCCGGCGTCTAACGAGAGGCCCTCCGGCAACTTCAAATGTATGAATTCATTACACGGAGCAGCCGATCTGCGGGGCAGGGCTGCCTGCCGCCCGGGCTCCTAACTTCACACGGCCTGGGTGTTTCATGAAAAATGTTCCACGTTCTGTTTACAACGCCTCGCTGCTGTTTGAAGTATTGTACGCGCCTGTAGTACATGAGATGGGGCCGCATAATGGAGGCAAAATCAAGGAGGCAATCTTTCATTTTGTTCCTGTATGAAAAATTCAAAAGACGGAAAACTCACCCAGAGAAATTTTGCAAGCATATTATTTCCCAATGTTTCGATCAATTTGTCTGTCAAGCATGCTGAGAGGTGGAAGGGGCCAGCAAAAGCAATTTAGCTTGTGAGGTCCAGAGCAGAAGTGTTTTAGGGAACCTTGTCACATGTTATTTCTTTATATATTAGAGCCGCCGCGTGTTTTATTTGCTGGTCATATTATGAAGAGAAATTGATATCAATCATCTAGGTGAGCTGTGAGTATCTGATAGAAATATGACACTTGCATCTATGCATCAGAACAGCATAGAAATTAACCTCTTAATGCACGCGAGGGCCGGGAGCGTGACAGCGGGCCCTCGTGTTGGAGTTTCCCTTTGAACAACCCACCGTGCATTTTAATTGATTGTACCCAAGTGACACTCGGCGGAAGCATCTTGCATATGAACATTGCTGACCCTCCCGGGCTGTAATTAAGCTATAATCTTCCCACGGTAAGTACATCTGGGATTGACAAACCTACCCAAACCCTGCTTCCAATCTCAGTGTTGTTGTTCTAAAAAAAGGTGCCGAGCCCTGACTGGTTTGGCTCAGTGGATAGAGCAGTGATGGCGAACCTATGACACGCGTGTCAGAGGTGACATGCGAACTCATTTTTTTGGTTGATTTTTCTTTGTTAAATGGCATTTAAATACATAAAATAAATATCAAAAATATAAATCTTTGTTTTACTATGGTTGCAAATATCAAAAAATTTCTATATGTGACACGGCACCAGAGTTAAGTTAGGGTTTTTTCAAAATGCTGACACGCCGAGCTCAAAAGGATCGCCATCACTGGGATAGAGCGTCGGCCTGCGGACTGAGGGGTCCCAGGTTCGATTCCAGTCAAGGGCATGTACCTTGGTTGCGGGCACATCCCGAGTAGGGGGTGTGCAGGAGGCAGCTGATCCATGTC
Source organism: Myotis brandtii (assembly GCF_000412655.1). Taxonomy (NCBI): domain Eukaryota; kingdom Metazoa; phylum Chordata; class Mammalia; order Chiroptera; family Vespertilionidae; genus Myotis; species Myotis brandtii. The sequence goes on along the minus strand of NW_005370286.1, from coordinate 198,856 downwards.
TCTCTCTTTGATGTTTCTAACTCTCTATCCCTCTTCCTTCCTCTCTGTAAAAAATCAATAAAATATATATATTTTTAAAAAGGTGCCGATATGGAAGGTTTAAATAAAAGGCTTTCATCTAGCTTCCGGTGAAATATTTGCTTGGGATTTAAGAACAAATGATGTTAGAGATAGTTACTTCTAAGAGGAACATACGATTTCAGGGAAAGTTTGTTGTGGGAAGCCTATGATTCTATGGTTACTGTGTGTACTACTAACACTTCCCTCAAATCTTCGATGAACACATTAAGGTTATTTTTCAGAAAAGATATAATTCAAGGAAATTATCTTCAATCAGTTGGTTTACAAAGAAAACCCTCAGTTTAAATGTAATTGGTCGCGTCAGTCTGAATCTTCCTCACGTAGCAGCCTCACTTAGAAGGACTGGGTGTCTTCTGGGTGGTTGGCTGCTACTCACACATCATTCTCCTTGTGAGCGTCCTATTTCTTTCCAGTTTCTCGGAACTTACAATTAAGTCTGATCTTGAGCAGGCTGGAAACTCACTATACAATGGAAAGAAACTGTAACAAAGTCAGTCAGAAATGTTTCCAGTTAGTGCAGATCCTGAGCTGTGTTTGTATGGAAAATGTCTTGAAAGACAATTGCCAATTAACTGTGAAAATTTGGGATAGAGACTGCCATCTAATAGCTGTTAAACAGCATGATTGTGAAGATAGCTGGGTTTTTCTTTCAATGACTACCTCATATTTTAGTGTGTGTGTAAATGATAAACCAACATGTGTCTTAATCCCCTATTAATATATGTTCAGATTCTTTCTCAGACCTTTTTTTTTTTTTGTCCTTGTGTGGTTTGGAGCTATTTCAGGCAGCATTGTGACTATCTTTATAGATATCTTTCTGTACTTGTGCAACTCTACATGGAATAAATTCTGAGAAGTAGGATTAAAAATTTAGGTGCTTTCAAATTGTCCTTGTTATTTAAAAATTTTATTATAATTGAGACTGAACATCTTCCCTTATGTTTATTGATCATTTTTGCTTCTTAAGTGAAATGCATGTTTTTTTTTCTATTGGATAATGTCTTATTTGTAAGAACTTTTTGCATATTAAAGATGGTCATTCCTATTTTGACTTTTATCCATGGAAAATTTTTAAGAAAAAATTTTATGTAGTCAGATTTTATAATAGTCTGTTTTAAGCTGATAACAATTTAACTCCATTTTCAAAGTTGGCTTCTAGTTGTCTATAAACTCTTCTACTTCATTGATCATTTTTCTGAGAAATTTTAGAAAACTTTAGCTAAAGATGATCCCTGGGGGTGCTACGGGTGCTACCCTAACACGTGTTTGTAAACACAGTTCCTGTTGGTCCATTATCATAAACCTCAATAGATCAATATTTTTCATACTATTTTTTTTCCTTAACAATTTTAGAACCTAAGGTTTTGTAGCTATTTGAAAGCCAGTTTTTCCTACTATTAGGCTCAGCCTCTTACATCCATGACTCTCATTCCCAGAAGGTAGTTGGTGTGTTAGGAGGCAGGCTGTGGGAAGCACCGGATTAGCCCTGATCCCTGCAGCTGCCCTGCAGCCTGTGGCCTCAGCACGTCATGGCCTCTGCTCTCCTGTTCCCACCTGTGGCCGCGCATAACAGGCAGACACGCGGGGTTGTCACGCGTGGAAATGAGTGTGTAGATTGCCTTTCGCGTAACAGGAGCTTATAGAAGAGAAGCCACCTCTTCCCAGTTGTATCGGTTTTACTACCAATAATTGCATGTCTCTTTGGGGTTCACTCCGGAATGTGTGCCTCTTAGTGAGATCATGCTTAAGGCTATGAGATCATGCTATCAACTGTACAGTGCTGTTGACGTGGGTCATTGGTGACTTTGGGAACATTACAACACTGAAACACGTAACCTTCACAAACTGTACATATATTAGAAAGGATAAGTGTGTTCGGAATGACGGAAATGCTAATCTGTTAGCATGATTAGGATGATTTACATATCTTAGTGATATCTGCATTAAATTAAAATAAGACATTAAGATTTGTCATGCGTTTTCCAAAATGGAAAAAGCCATAGCCATTGTCTTGGATTCCTGTGTACGTGGCCCCAATCTGAATATTCAAATGGGCTCGCCCTGAGCGCATGTTAAACAGAGCTGATCCTCATAAGCTGCTCCTTCCACGTGGGCTCAAGGTGCTGTGCTCGCCTGCGCCTGGCAGGCCCCGCAGGCCGGTGGGCGAGGGGCGGGCCCAGCTGTAGACTTTTCTTGGATCCTGGGACGTCAGGTAGAACTCTGAGCGTGTCCTCTCCTGGTGGAGAGCCTCGCGGGTGTTTTTCTCCTGCTTCGCACCCGCGTGAGCCTGGATCGTCTGAGCTCCCAGGGCATGTACGAGTGTGGAAGGAACCCTCACTAACGCACACTTTTGTCAGGCCGCTCAGATGAGGCGGCATTAGCTCAGGAGCACGGCTCTGTTTTAAAGGGGGTGGCACACAGGGGCTCTGGCCGGTACTGTGTTTCTTCGTTCACGTGTGAGAAGCCCTCTTTCTCTGGGTGGCACTTCTCCTCGGGTAATCTTGTCGGCTGGAGCTGAGGGTACAAGCTCTGGAGCCTCATAGACACCATCCCACATGCTCACTCTGTGAGTTGGGGAATGTTAACCTATGTGTTTGGGTTTTTTAAAAATATATAAAACAGGACAAATAATCCCTCCTCCACAGGGTCACAGAGGTCTGTCAGAAGTAAAGCAGAGGCAGCTGGCACCTCTCAGCCCTGTGCCCGGGCCCGGAGGGGGCGCTCCGCACACCTGCCTTCGCACAGGGCGGGGTGTGGGGGGGGCAGAGGGGGAGCCGTTCTGGGAGGAGACCGTCCTTGGGAAGGCCAACAGGTGGCATTGCCGGGACTGACGCCCCTTTTCCTGGAAAGCACACAAACCTCCTGTGCATTTGGGTCCAGGCCGTTTCTTCTGTCCAGAGGCAGCTGTGGCCCTTCGAGAGAGGGGGGCACGGATCCTGGCTTGAGGCAGTGTCCGAGAGAGCTGAGGCCCTGTGGTCCCCCCGGATGTGCAGGTCCCAGAGTGTGTGAGAGACGGTGCTGAGTTCGTCCCCTGCTGCTGGGGACAAGAGGGACGCGAGAGGAGGCTGAAAAGCAAGGCGTGGTCGCCCAGGCCCCAGCCTGCACATCCCGACAGCCTTCCGGGCCATGGCTCATCGTGGGGCGTCGCTGCGCTGCAGGGGTGACACCTGGTCACCCCCGCCCTCAGCCTTCAGAGCCACATTTGCAGACGAGTCCACTCCTCATGCTTCAGCTGCTCCTCGCATACTCAGTGCTCAGGCCAGCGGGCGCCATGGGCCCCTGCATAAGCCCGAGTGCGGAGGTTGCTCTGCTGATAAAGGACCCGAGGACAGCAGCAGGCGAGGTTCTGGCCTCCTGCGGAGCACGTGCTGGGAGAGCCTGGCGCCTCTGGGCGCAGTGGGGCTGAGCCCAGGACAGCCTGTGGGCGGGGAAGCAGCTCGGCACCGACCCTCCTCCTGTTTGCATCCTTACGATCACCGAGCAGCGCCTGTGCACACACCACCTGCCGGGTGTTGGCGGGCGTCTAACAGGCCGCCTTAGAAATAGGATTCTTACCTGCATCTCTTTTGCTAACGTGACTTTTAAACACTGAAGTGTGTGCTTTGTAAAATGTTCCTTTTCAGCACCTCTGCTCGGTATCTAGGTGTTAACTTTTAGAAGGAATTGCACATTTTTCCAGGCGATAAAGTCAATCTTAAAAAAAAAAAAAGATTTATTTGTCGGCGGAGCTAGGAGGAGAAAAGGGGTTAGGAGGTGGACTGTGAAACAGGTGATGTCACCCCGCGGGGAACGCCCTCCCCTTGTTGCTGCCTTTGGACCTGCTTCCTCCTGGCAGCTCTCCTTCCCCAAATAAAGCTCGTTGACATTAAGGCACCAGCGTGTTCTTGGCCTGCGTGGCCCGGGGGCCCCCACACCTGCCCCAACCTGACCAGCCCATTATGGCCACTCCGCCGACTGCATATCGACTGCAGGGACTGCTGGCTGAAAAGAGAATGATTTCTTTTTATGAGGAATGATGTTTATGACTGAAAACAGAGCTAAAAACATGAGAATATTGACCACGGTTTTGAGAGGTGCTTGCACTGCATCACTTGATGCCCCTAAATATCGGCGTTCTCCCATCTCCCCTGGAAGACAGATGCCGGCACGAAAGACGAACGAGCTGCAGGGAGAATATCCTGTCTCTCTCTGGGTCGTCTCCTGCCGCAGCCACAGGAGAGGTCTGCGTGGCTTCCTCCAGGAAGCCGCCCACGTGGCACACGGTGGGCGGGGCTCCTGCAGAACTGCCTGGGGTGCACTTGATTTAACTCCCAGTAATAAGTTAAATTAGCATCAGATGGAAATGCAAACAGCTAAACACTTAGCCAATCTAACAGCAAACAATTATTCTGAAATCAATATAAAAATAAAGACAGTAAAAGACCCATTATCATCTGAGGACTGAATTCATTGCTTTTAGAGGCAATCTTTTGGGGTTCCATGGAAATTTATTACGGGACGAGTGAAGCTAATTATTTGCCCCTCGGATGTTGTTGTAAGGCAGGTACTTGGCTTCCGTTTTCCTTGACTTTCACACTTACTTTGGATGGAGCCTGGTCTGTTGCTCTTGGGTAGTTCAGGGCGGGAGGGACAGAAGTGGACTCAACGCACTGAGCAAGGCTGGCCTTCGGACAGGTGGCCACCCGGGTCCCAGTTCTGGTCCTGTCCCTCCCTCTCTATTTTCTGACATCTGGCAGCACCCCTCTTTCTGAAGCGGGGCCCGTGTCGGGCGTGTGTAGCGGCTGTTTGAATGGCCTTTGGGTGAGGATGTCTCTGTCCACTGCTCACCTGTCGGAGCTGCCTGCACTTTCCTTCTATTCCCAGCTCCTCCTCCTCCCAGGCCAATGGGAGGGCCCTCTATCCATCACTGAAGGCCATGGGCAGGTCCTTGAAACCTGTCCAGCCAATGATTCTGGCTTGTGCGGCCGAGCTGGGAGGGAAAGAGGGGCTCAGTGGCGTGTCTGAGTGTGTCAGGTGCACAGGAGAAGGACATGGGATGCTGACCAGCACCACGCAGCCGGAGCTGGCAGGACAAGCTCGAGGCCTGGCGTGCGATGGAGCCTGGACTCTGGTGCAGAGCGGGAGTGACCGTGGGCAGGAGCTGGTTAGGGCGGGGCACACAGCACCTTCAGAGAGGCAGGGAGGGCGGCTCTCTCAGGGGGGTGGACAGCGCGGGGCCAGGGGTTCTTGCAGACAGACCACCAGAGACCTTTCTTTGGTCCTAAGAGGATGGTGTGGCCCAGAAGCTGGCCGGATGGAGCAGGGGTAGCTGGCCGGCCTGTCGGAGACTTCAGCTGCCAGCACATAAAAAGCAGATTTCACGCTTCAAAAGCACTCCTGGCTTCTTCATCTGCATCTCCTTTTGCATGAGAACATAGAACGTATTATTTTTGTAATGTCATACTTTTCTTAGATCTATTTTCCACATTCCCACGTAAAGTATGCAGCTCAGTGGTTTTAATACATTCACAGAGTTGTACATCCATCACCACAATCTAATTTTAGAACATGTCAACACTCCTAAAAGGACCCCTATTTCTATTAGTGGTCATTCCTGCCCCTGCTCCTGCTCCTCCCGAGGGCCAAGCTCTGGTTTATTTCTATCTCTGTAAGTTTGGCTGTTCTGGACACGTCACATAAACGGAGTCACAGTATTGGTCCTGCTGTGTCGGCTTCATTCACTTAGCATAATGTCTGGAGGGTTCCGGGTGGAGCAGCGTGGAGCAGGGTGGAGCAGGGTGGAGCAGCGTGGAGCAGCGTGGAGCAGTACTCATTCCTGTGAACAGCTTCCATCGTGAGCACAGACCATGCTGCTCTGTCTCCTCATGGGCCGCTGCGCCTCTGGACTGTCTTTGGCTCTTGTGAACCTTGCCGCTGCGAATGCAGTTTTGTGCAGTGTTTTGTGTGGACACGTGTTTTCATGTCTTTTGGTTGCATACCTGGGAGGGGAATTGCAGGGTCCCATGGGAGTTCCGTGTGTATCATCTTGAGGACCCTCCTAACAGTTTCCCAAAGCAGCTGCACCGCTTTACGTTCCTGCCAGCATGTCTGAGGGTCCCGCTTCCGCACGTACCCACCACCTCTCGGTAATGTCTTTTTTATTTCAGCCATCACCATTTGTGGGAAATGATATTTCATTGTGTAAAACAGAGGCAAAGAATGAAACTGGGAATGGCAAGCGAGGTTTTTTCCCCCAAACGTGGCTACTTGTTGGGCCACAGGGGGCACACTTGGTAAGCTATTTCTTTTTTCAGAAAACAGAATTTTAGAGTGACAAATGACATAAGTGCACGCATGGAAAGTGTGCACTTAATAAAATTTGACAAGTGTAAGACCACAATCAAAACAACATTTCCATCACCCCCTCTTACAACCTTGTAACCCCTCCTCCCGCTCCCTGCTCTCGATTCTTGTTCCTATGATGTTGTTATGCGTTGGTTTGAGTTTTCTGAAATATCATGAAGGACTGTCTGTGATTCCATCCTTTCCATACAGTTTTATACCTTTTCAAATGGAGTTGTGGTGGGTCCGAGCTCCTCCGGCCTACGTGTGTGGTTGCACAGGTCAGCTGTCCACTGAGTGCGCACACAGTCTGTCATCCATCTGTCGGACATTGTGCGTTTCCCTGTTGGGGCTGTGACAAATAAGGCCACTAGTTGTAAAGGCCTTTATTTCACTAGGTGGGTCACATCGTCAGCGGATGCTTCACATCATCACAAATTGCCAAAGGCTTTCCACAGTGGCTGCTCCATTTGGCTTTCCTACCAGTGGTGCGGGGGGAGTTCGTTTCTGAACATCATCCCTTTCCTTTGGGGTCATTTTCCATCTACCTGTAGGGCTTTAAGGTTTACTGTGATGGGAGTCTATTGTGATAAGGTCTTCTAGATCTTGCCGTCTTAAAGGTTAGCTTAATATTAGAAAGGTTTTTGGTTTTTTGTTTTTTTTGCTGTGCTTAAGATTTTAAGGTGACAGTATTTTTTATATAAAAGGTCTTGTTCCACTGTCCCCTGACTTGCATTGTTTTTTATAAAAAATCGGCTGTCGTCCTTAATTTTCTTAGTATATTGCAACCCCCTGCCCTTGGCTGTTTTTAAGATTTTCTTTATCATTGGTTTTGAACAACTTGACTGTTTCATGCTTTTGTGTAGGTCTGTTCGTGTTTCTTGGACTTGGGTTTCATTGAGTTTGGTTTAATGCGTTTATAGTTTTTATCAAATTTAAAAAATGTTTGACCACAGTTTTTAAAATCTTTTTCTTCTTCCTCAGGCCTGTCCTCAGAACCTCCAATTACACACATACTTGGCTGCTTTAAGTTACCCCAAAGTTCTCAAATATTTTGGGATATTAAAAATTGCTATTTTCCTTGAGTTCAGATAGTTTCTGTTGTGTTCTCAAGTTCACTACCCTTTTCATCTGCACTCTAATCCGCTGTTAGTTCTAACCAGTGTATTTGTCTTCTCAGACATTACAATTTTGATCTCCACCAGTGCCATCTGTCATTTTTATAGCTCACACTTCTCCACTTACCTTTTTGACATGTGGGATACAGTTGTACTGTCTTTTAATATCCTCGTGTGCTGATTTTAACATCTGTGTCAGTTTGGGGCTGGTTTTGATTGATCTTCCCCCTCACTGTGGCTCATCTTTTCCTCCTTTTATGCCTCTCTGATAAATCTCAGTTGGATGCTGTATGTGTGAATTTTGCCTGGTTGACTGTTGGATACCTGTGTGTGTGTGTGTGTGTGTGTGTTTAATAAACATTGTTTAGCTTTTTGTTATGAAATGCAGGTAGGCCATATGAAAAGTTTGATCTTTTGGGGTTCTGCTCCTAAAGCCAGAACTAGAATCTCCGTTCATCTGGGGCTAATTATTCTTCACACCGAGGCCAGTCGCGCTCGGACTCGACCCCGTGTCCTGAGCGCTGCGGTGTCCCTCCCCCCGGCGTGTTTCCTCTCCCATCTGGTGACCTGGTCGGGTGCCTGCTCCACTTTGCGTGGTTCTGCTTGTTAGCATTCTGAGGGTATGGGAGGGGCATCTGCCCACCTCTGGCACCCGCTCTGTGCATCTCTCTTCCTGTACCGTCTCTTCTGTAAGTTCACCCACTCTGTCTCCACAGACTGGGCTCCATCCCCTCCACCAGGAGTCCTCTGGGCTCTGCCTGGCTTCCTTCTCCTTTGCCATAACCTTGCACAGCAAGAGTTCTGCTAGGAAGACTGTCCCTACCCCAAACACTGGACACATCCACTCGACAAAGAAGCCACCCGGCCGCCCCCACCGGCGTCTCTGAATACCCACCCATAGAAGTCACAGTTTGGCCAACTTGTACCTCATTCCCAAACAACCCTTCCAACCACCATTGTTTTCAGACACTTTCTGACTGCACGCCCCTCTTGTCTGAGCCAAGCACCCTGCAGATGTGCACCCTGCTTCCCTCAGCCGGCAGAAGTGAGGCGGGACCCCCTCTCCGAACCTGTTAAAGTGCGCACCCTGCACCAACACAATCCTCACAAGGGGACCTCTTTTCTAATCAAGTCAAGACTGTGCTTGCTGGGACAAGGTTCACAGCATTCCGAGTGCCAGTGGCTGGGGCTAGGAATCCTTAAATGCTCGTATACCCTGCTTGCTGGGTCTTAAATGCTGATACTACAATTTTTATGGAAAATTTCCAGCCCCTGAGTTTTTTCATTGGACTGTGAATGGTAAATGACACACTTTTCTAAGTTTACGTTCTTTTTCTTGGCTAGATCCACAAAAATAAGATTCCTACTTTCTCGCCTCTGCCAGCAATTCCATGGGCAGAAACTATTCATTGCAACATAGAAATAGTCTTATTTGTCTCTGATATAGATTCACAAAATAGAGAGAAAAAGTTGCTCACACTGGATCCGGTCGCTTTGTTAAAATTTAAATAAATGCTGAGTTAGCCATCTAATGAATCAAAATCTCAAACACAAGTTTTCAATCCATGTAGAAATATATGGGTTCCAGGTCATTTTCAGGGGGAAATTTATACAGATACATGTCAGTTTACCAAATGTGCTAGAAGCAATTAAACTGTGAAGTGAACCGTATTTCATATTAAATTTATTTTGTATATAAAAGATGTGTTTCCAAGTAAGAACAAGACAGCAGGCCAAGGTAAACCTTTAGGTGGGAGGGGTCCACATTACTAGGCCTGTGTGGGCTCACGGCTGCTCCATCATCTGTCCCACGAACAAATCCCACGCCCTGGGTCGGACCTTCTCACAGCACAGCATTCTGCGACACCATCCAGGTGACCAGTGAGGTCAGACGAGTTCCCGAATAATACTGAGGCCTTGTTGGCCTTTGTCACAGTGTTGACATTTCTGCAGATGGTGCTGAGGTCCCGGGGAAACTGCTGCCCTTGACCATGGATCAGGGCTGTGGAAACAAACCATACCAGTGGTCACTGTGTTCTTCACCCAGGCACGTTCACGGCGGGGCAGGTTTCCTTTAAGAATGGCTGTTGAAGCAGTAAACATTGCTAATTGTATAATGTCTGGACCTGAGTACCCCTCTCTCTCTCCTCTTTCCTCTCTCCCTCCTGTCCCTCTGTTCTTCTCCCTATTTTCATGTAAGCTATCAGAAGAAATAATGTGGTGACATTTCTGTTAAAAGGAACCACCTATCTGATTAACAACCAAAATAAGTTAAGTTCAGCTGAACCAATTAATACAAATATTTTGAATTTAAATGTAAGTTTTCCACAACACACCTTTTCAAGGTCACTTGAAATTAGTTCTATGTGGAGTTCTTCCAAGTGTTTCCAGCTTTTATGTATATGCAGGTTACCTAAAGCACATGGGGAAAGGAGACCAAAGGATATCTTTCCGAAATCTCTTATTTAAAAAAATAGGTGTTTTGGCCATTGTGTATTGCTTATTATCATAAATGTATATGTATGTGTGTGTGTGTGTATACATATATATACATATATATTTATGTATATATATGCATATACACACACATATGTATTTCAGAGAGGAAAGAAAAGGGAGAGATAAACACATCAATGATGAGAATCATTGATCGGCTGCCTCCTGCATGTTCCCTACTGGGGATCGAGCCCACAACCTGGGCATGTGCCCTGACCCAGGAATTAAATCATGATCTCCTGGTTCATGGTCAACACTCAACCACTGAACCACAGCGGTCAGGCCTGAATACCTCTCTTTTCCAACATGTGCCCAGGGCTCTTCTGCCGCGTTCTCAAACAGGCTGCTTTCTCCTGCACGAGCACTGAGGATAGAGCTGCCTGCTGAAGTAGCCGCTGTCTTCGTGGGAACCATGTTTACTGCCGAGAAATTATCTGACCGGCCCTCTGTTGGCTCAGACTTGAGTTTTTGGTGCAAGTTTTCTCGAAAGTGAACAAAGTGAGCCTCCATTTCAAGAGAATAGCTGATGGTCCCCAGCTTACGGCAGCTTGCACGACTTTCCGACTGTAGACGGCGAGAGGGCGATGTGCATCCAGCAGAGGCTGCCAGCTGGGCTCCGAAGTTCGGTGGCTTCAGTGTGTTCATGTGTTTTCAACGTAGAGCATTTCGTTTACAGTAACCCCACCTAAGTCGAGGGGTGTCTATATTTGTTGCCAAGAAGAGATGATGCAATCTGAGCTTTTAAGTGAAAATTCGAATTTGGAAAAACTATGTACCAGAGCTTTTACTAGTAATATTTAACAGATTGTCTACCCATTTAAGCATTGTATTAACTAATGTGGATTTTGATAATATACAATGGAAATATAAATATTTGGAAGTTTTGCATATAGCTCCGTGAACTATTATTTGGCAAATGACTGGTGGATAGTGTTATAAAATTACTAGAGGCCCAGTGCACGAGAATTTGTGTACTGGAAGGGGGGGGGGGATCCCTCAGCCTAGCCTGTGCCTTCTCGCAGTCCAGGACCCCTCAGGGGATGTTAGCCTGCCAGCTTAGGCCCGGACCCCCCCCCAGGGAAACAGGGAAGCAGTAAAGTAGCTGCCGAGAAGCCCTCATGTCCAGAGAAGAGGCCAGGAGCTGTGTGGCCATGCACGCCTGACTTTTGTTTGTAGAAAACCACGCAACTTCACGCCGAGTTGTGGCACCACGACTCCATGGCTACGCAGTTCTCTCCTGTGGGCGCAGGACCAATGGGCCAAACAACCAGAGGCGGGCTTATCGTCGGCTGTTTCCTGCAGCCACAAGGCAGCGTGGATGACCCGCGTTATTAACACGGAGGCCACCCGGGGCACACACGCTGCTCCCTTTACTTTACCACCATCCGACAGCAGAGACCTTGGGGCTGCACCAATCACCCTGCAGGCCCCCTCGCGGCGCCGTGAGCCCCCGACCCTTCCCATCCCGGGAACGAGGGCTCTTCCAGGAAGCATCCTGGCTTCCCGCGTTGTCTCTTTGGCCCTCAGCCTGAGAAACAAGGCCATTGTCTGGCTTCCACGGGAACTGCTGTCCATGTTCCGAGCGAAGCATTTGCACAACTGAGTCATCAACACCAGAAGTCAGGGAGGAGCCCGGGCACGAGACCTTACCCTCCACTCAGAACGCGACGGGGGCCCGGGACTGCGACACCTCAGGGATTGGGAGCCAGGAGCTCCCACTCTGTCTCCACAGACTGTGGGCTCCATCCCCTTTGGCCCTCAGCCTGAGAAACAAGGCCATCGTCTGGCTTCCACGGGAACTGCTGTCCATGTTCCGAGCGAAGCATTTGCACAACTGAGTCATCGACACCAGAAGTCAGGGAGGAGCCCGGGCACGAGACCTTACCCTCCACTCAGAACGCGGCGGGGGCCCGGGACTGCGACACCTCAGGGATTGGGAGCCAGGAGCCCGGGGGGGCAAGAACACGGGTCCCAGGCTCCTGGCATTCAAGCCCTTGTTTTAAAAAACAGACGATTTCCATAAAGCCAGAGAGCTTGGCAAGATTTTCCTACAAAAACATGCTTATTTGACTCAAGAGACCTCCTTAAGGAACACTCTGTAAAGTAAAATAATTACATTTTTTAAGCACATACACCACCAATCGTTACTTGGAGCCGCTGACGAGCAGCAGTGAGACCAGCCCGGCCGCTGCGGGGGACAGTCCCCCAGCGGATGTGGGTGTTATTGTTGCAGGAGCTTCGAGTGTTTGTGCTTCAGGGGGTCCCTCTCCTCCTGAAAAGATCAATTACAATAAAGTGCGGCGAGTGTCTGTACCAAAACATCCCGATCTGCCAGAGAGAACGAATCTGCGAGTTTCCCGGGAAGCTCCTGAGGACACGTGGGCCCTCAGGAACCGCCTGGAGCGGGAATGCCCTGCACACGGGTCCGGGCAGGGGCAGAGCCGGGCTGTCGGGGGTCACACAGGCTCTGGGCGTGCTCACGGCCCTGATGGTCCACGTGGCGGATGGGAAGATGACAGGAGAGAACAAAAGCACGAGGAAACCGTCGTCCCTGCCCGTTTAACCGACAGAGTTCACGCAACTGCAGGAGTCTGCCCTCCCCCCAGGAGACTCACGGACCTTCCCTCTCTCACTGGGCGATTCCTTTGGAACATCTGAAGGGAAACCCGCCAGGGCACCCAATGAGGCGGAAGACCCCTTCCCCCTGCAGTGACATGGAGTCCCAGAGGGCCCAGGTGCACCCGTCCACTGGTGACCAGGTCCGTCCAGCCGGCCAGCCACCCACGTCCTGGAGGAGGGTCAGGCCCAACCTCCTTGAGTCTCACAACAGGTGGGGCAAATGAGCAGCCACCGCCTATAACTAGAGAGTAGAAAACAGGCTGCCTGCAATTTAGTCTCCCAAACTACGAAAAAGGTTTACAGTGGCGAGGTTACAATATTCCAGTGCTGCATTCCTGTATTCTCCTAAGGTGGTTTACATGGAAAAAAATAAACAACAAAGGTAAGCCTCTGACCCTGAGAGACGAAGCATGTGCCCTTTGTTCCGGCTTCCTGGCTCCAAAATTCCTACTGCTCTGTCCGCATCGTAGGTGTGCCCAGGGCGGGACAGGCCATCTCTCAAGCCATCAGATACTGTAATCAACTTAATGGGAAACTACAGTCCCAAGAGAGCACTAGAGAAATAAACATTCCACGGCCCTTCTCCTTCGATTTTAGACACTGCAGGACCATGACAAGGTCAAAGCCGTGTGGCCTCCTGGTGACGAGGGCGGAGAAAGCAGCCTGGCTCTGGCAAGCAGCCAGCCACTCCTGGACATGACGTTGTTAATGGGAACTTGATGTTGACAGGAAGTTATAAAATTGAGACTGTTACACCGCTTTCCAAACCGATATTCTTCACTCAAATATTTCTAGGGAAGGAAAGGTAATTTATACAAAAAAAAAAAGAAAGAAAGAAAGAAAAAGAAACCACTGTATGAAGCTGTATATATAGGGTGGGGCTAAAGGAGGTTTACAGTTGTTCGTATGGAAAATACAATAATTGATAAGTAATAATAAAAAATAAACTGTTTTCCATACTCACATCTGTAAACCTACTTTTGCCCACCTGTGCAGTCAGATGGCTAAGGTGGGAACAGGAGTCACATGTACAAACTGGAGAACAAGGGTACGCACAGTCCCTGTGCCACCGTCATCAGCAGGGCTGGAGGACGTGGCCTTGGGGTGCATCGGCTCTACCTGCCCGAAGCCAAGTGAGGTTGGGAAGGTCCCCTCCAGGGCGGGTAGGGCAGCACCCCGTTCTATCAGGCGGTCAGAAGCCTTTCTACACACACACACACACACGACCCAGATGGCATCAAAGGTGAATTTAGCCACAGCTTGAGGTTCTAGCCAGGGCAATGAAAAAGCAGAAATAAACAGCATCGTGATTCTCTATAAAGAAAATCTTAGGGAACCTGGGAAGCAATTCCTAGAACTAATAAGTGAATTTAGTAAGGCGGTAGAATATAAGATCAACATACAAAAGTCAATTGTTACATCCCAGCAGCAATAAAAGTAAAGTTTTAAAAGGATTTTGAATACCATCGATCATTCAGAAATCAGATTTATAAAGACAAGGCAGGATCTCTAAGCTGGACACCACACAACTGCTGAGAAAAATGAAAGAGAAACTAAACAAATGCAGAGATAAACTACAGTCATTAGCTTCAAAATTAAAAAGATGTCAACCCGCCCCAAGCTGATATAGACTCAATGAGGTCCCAAGCAAAATACCAATATACTTTCCTTTTTTTAAGAAATTAAAACCTTGATTGTAAAGGTAATATGGAAAATCAAGACACCTAAAAGCCAAAACAATCTTTTTTCCCCCTAAAATAAAGTTGGAGGACTCCCATTACCTTCATTCAAAGCATCAAGTCAACATGGTTCTGACGTAGCAGATGAAGTGAGCACATGTACAAAACCGTCCGGTCCCCTCTGACCCTCACATGTGTGGTCAATTGATTTTTGTCAAAGGCACCAAGACGATTCAAGGGAAAAGGAAAGTTGTTGTTTCCAACAAATAATGCTGAAACAACTAAATAACGATGTGGAAGAAGTCAACTGAGTACCTCACAACAAAGTAATTTGAGATATAGCTCATGTACCCAAATAAAAGGTTAAAATGATAAAGCTTTTAAAAACTGTTTATTTTATTTTTTCCATCACCATTTATCCTCTCATGCCCTCTTCCACCTCCACCCCCAAATCACCACACTGTTGGCCATGTCCATGAGTTCTCTCTTTTATTTATGTTTTTGCTCAATCCCTCCACAACCTCAACCTCCCCCCATCAGAGCTGATAAAGCTTTTAAAAGAAGTTATAGGAAAATGTATTGGTGAAATTACATTAGGCAAGATTTCTTAGAGACAAAACTTCTACCCATTAAAAGACTGCTAGGAAATAAAACACAAGCCCCACCTGTGAGTAAATCATCACTATACATACATTTGATAAACAACCTGTAACCAGAACAAATCAATAAAAAACAAGATGACGCCTGGGCACAGGGCTGGCAGACCCCTCACAGTTAAAAGGTAGACATGGTGGATAAGGGGTTTAGATTAGGCCATCAGGCAAGTGCAAAGTGAAACCATGAGATCCCACTCCTTACCCACTGGAGCCTAAAACGTTAAGAACTAACACCAAGGGCCGGGGAGAGAGCACACCCACCCCCCTCACTCACCCCTGGGGGGAACGTAAAAGGTCTGACTTTGGGGAAAGTTCTAGCAATTTCTCATGAGGGTAAATACATTTGCCAGGCAGTCCAGAAATTCCACACCTGGTCATTTACTCAAGAGAAATGAAAACACGTGTCCCGAAAGAGGCAGGGACCCGGATATTCACAGCAGTTTTACTCATAGCAGCCGAACATTGGACACAAACGCTCACCAACAGATTAGACAAACAAGCTGTGGGGTCCTCCACAGCAAACCCCTCAGCAATGACAGAGAACGAGCTACTCACGACACACAGACCCCAGAGAACCTCAACTCACTGCTGAGCCGCACGGAAGACAACTTTATACGAAGCTTAAGAACCAGTAAGACGAGTCCCTGGGACATAAATCACAACTCTGGACGCCAGGGAGGGGACTGGATAAAAGGGAGCACAGGGAGCCTCTGGGAGTGTTTGCTGTCTTGACTGGGTTGGTGGGTACAGGGTTGTACAGCACTGTACAAACTCCCTGTACACTTAAAAAATCCAAGGATTTTACTATGTAATTTTTATTAATTCTGAGTATGCATACAGATTTTTATGCTATTCTTTAACTCTTCATGTCCCTCCCAAAATTAACCATCTATATGTATGTCTGTGTAGATTTATATAAACCAGGCTTCTGGGTGTCCCCCAAAAACCTCTTTCCCAGTTCTTCCTTACACGCAGAAACCCTAATGTTAGCCAATACAGGACAACCCAGCAGGCCTTCCAGCTAGGTGTGATCACGTGACCGTTCTAGCCAATGAGACGAGAAAAACATCAGCTGACCCTCTGGAGAGGGAGGCGGGCGGTGTTCCTCTTCCCTGCTGCTGCCCGGAGTGAGTGGCAGGTGGTCCGAGGCTGGCCTGCAGCACCAGGACAGGGCCCACCGCCGAGAGGCGCAGAGCCCGCCCCCCTGCCCCCTCCTGTGAGCTGCCTGAGCCACAGCTGCACCTACTGAAGCCAGGATTGGAGGCCCGTGTCCCACGGCTGAACCTAATCTGAGCTTGATTCACAGAAACTCAAGATCCGTCCTATTCTGTGGTGCATAACGAGCATTCAACTCAACATGTCTTACAACGCTTTCTTTTTTTCCTTCATCCCCAAATTTACTTTAAAGAGTGGTTTTTAAACAAACAAATTCAACACAACCGAACATGCTAAGAGACACAATGGCATTTCCCCCTAGAAATTACTTGGTGCCTGTGATTTTCCCAACACGCCGCCAGCTGGCTGTCGGGAGCGGAGGAGCACATGGCTCAAAGGGGTGCCTAGTTCTGTCTTCAGAAAGTCTATCGATTGTAACAGGCAGCTCGACAGGAAAAGCTCGACAGCGCAGGCGAGGAGCGGTATTTATGACGGCCGGGTGCTCATTATGGCGGCCTCTGACAGGGCCCATTAGAGTCGATTTTTATGTTGCTTATGTATTTTCTTTATCTAATGTCCCTGGCATTGTGTTTATTAGCCAGTTGACAAACACCGGGCTTGCAAGTGGCTGGTTTTTCCTCTCCTGGCAGAAATAACGAGAACCGCCACTTTAACCCGCCTCCACAATCAATGACGGAGGAAATCCAATGTTACATCTCAGAGCGGAACACTGAGGACGGCTCTCAGTGTTAACGCTCTTGCAGTCAGAGAGACAGAGTGGAGATGGTCCACCAAGCGAGGGCAGCCCTGACCTCACGCTGCAAAGGGGGTTCCTGCCTCCTCCCCAGCTGCACTGAGAGGCCAAGGCGCTCCCGACTGGGCCAGTCCAGGAGGCTGGTGTGAAGCTCACCTGGCCCACTGACCTGGGAAGACGGGCCCCGACTTAAACGCCAAGATTGAGCAGGCACCTGCTCACCCAGTTTCCCAAGAAATCCCACCTCGCGCGTGAAGAGTCAGCCTTCAATGGTCACAATCAAGCAACGCCTCTCACCAAACCCCTGGGAGCTGCTGACCCAGGGTATGTCCCTGGGCTTCACCAGAGGGGGGGGCTTCCAGGGCATCCAGCACAGGAGCCGGAAATGAAGGACGCGGACGCCCACTTGGGCTAATTTCTGTGACTGTGCCCGTGGCTCCCACTACCCGTGGCCCAGGGAAACCAAGCAGGAACCACGCCGGTTCCTTCTGTCGCTGAGCCACCACCAGAGGGTGTCCCGCAGGAGTCACTCACCCAGCGGCCGGCGGCGTCCCGCCCAGCAGGCTGATCCCGTGCAGGCCCTGCTCGCACCCGGAGATCCGGAGCTGCCCCACGGGGCTGGCCACCACTCTGTGCTTCACCTCGCAGGCCGCGTCCATCCTCCCTCGGACCTAAGGAAACATTTGAAGCGGGTGAGAACGTGCGTGGGAGAGAGCGGGTCGTTCTTACAGCTCAACGGAAACCCCCGTGTTTAAAAGGGGAAACATCTTCAAAGCTTCCCCCCATGTTTGGAGTTTGGTCATACACTGTGTCATTCCTACCATACAGTTACTTTGAGGACAGAACAGCCCCATCGTGGCCATGGGCAGCGCCCTCGCCTTTACTCCCCAGGTACTCCCCTCCTCCTCCCACTGCTGACGAGCACCGGGGTGAGATAAGGCCCCTTTGGAAGAGCTCCTAAAACTAAGCCCCCCCTACTTTCAAAAAGCAATTAAACAATCACCCCAGTTCTCACCAATGAAACCCGCAGACAGACCACGGCACTCGGAATAAAGCGTGTGTACGAATAACGGATCACAGGAGCGGAGTGCGTCAGCCCGCACCTGCACCGCCACCTGTGTCAGGAGGCGGTCGGGAGGCAGAGCCATTGGAATACAACTCGCAGGCTTTGCAAAGCTTCCAAATGTGCTTACATTGGAACGAATGTAAATGCACAAAAACATCCCTGACGCGTCCTCCAGGTCAGTGGTGGCAGATGTCGCCTTTGGTCGGCACAGCACAGGCTGAAAGGGAGCAGATTCACCAAGAGCAGCGAGAAGCCAGCAAGGGGTGGAGGCCGGTTGCTAGTTTATAAAAGTCCCTCTGACCCCGGGGAGCCAAGGAGTCAGTAACGCACGGGAGGGTAGAGGGGTGCGCACCTGGACCAGCCTGCCCGTCCTCCTCGCCGACTCTGCAACCAGCCCAGCGCCCATGTCCCTCCTCCTAAGCCCACGCTTCCCACAGTTCCACCTCCCACCCAATCTCGCGAGATAAACTGGCCCAGCTGGGCCGGCCGGCCGCCCATCAAGACCCCGTGGGCTCCTGACTAGCGCTGACTGCTCCCTCCCCATCTCCATCTCCACTTGGCTGTCCTGTAGGCACCTCAAGTGGCCTTGTCCCAAACGGTCACCTGCATGCATTCCTCCCATGTGGGGCATTTCGGAGAAGGCACCATCCATCCCTGCCCCGCCCGAAGCCGGGTTACTCAGGATCCTCCTTCCTGCACCAGCCTCACCTGCCCCGCAAGCCCGGCTCTCACATACATGCTGTCCTCCTCCAGGCCCCTCCAGGCCCCTCCTCCGTGCCTCCCACCTGCTCCCAGGTACATCTCTAGACGCTTGAAGAGGTCAAAGGTGCTCCCCCAACCACACCGTGTGTAAGCAGTACCCTGAGATTTCATCCCAAGCCCCCAGGCTCCAGAGCCGTCCTGTTCCATCCCCATTTTCCGTGCAAACCGACGGGGGTTTGAACCGGGTTCCTCCCCAGGTCCCATGGGAGCACAGGGGGTTTTGCTGGGAAACCTTCTCAATGTCCCTGAATGGCCCTCTTCTAGGCACCGCAGCCTGTGGGATAGAAACCAAGCTTCCGAGAGGGTCCTCCACCCTCCACTTCACCAAGTGGGTCAGAGGTCCCACCCACCACCTGTCACTGTGGCTCGGAGCCACAGGGCTTTGCCCTGAAGGATAAAGGGCACCTGACTCAGGGTCGGCACAGGGCTGGCCCAAACCTGTGTAGAGACCTGGCAGCTGGGAAGGACTTGGGGTTAGTTATCCCAGCCACAATCGACATTTAACCAATGGCCTTGGCCTTTGACCTTGTCACCGAGGGTGCTCTACCCTCTGCAGAATCTTATCCAACAGCCTCAAAAGCTGATCACTCTTCAAAAGCAGATGGCCACCCCTTCTCCCAGCCCCCTGGGGGCCTCCCCTCATTTCTTGGGGCCAGAACCAACAGCTGCCCCCCACCCCGCATATCTGGGGACATTTCCAATCCCCCTGAGCCACTGGCAGGTGCTGAGGCAGGGCATTCGCTACCACAAGTCAGGGTCCCATTGATGGCAGAAGCATCACACACGTGCTGGACTGGACAGTCAGTGTGTCCACCACCCAGGCCAAGGGTCCAGGCCCCATTTTCCAGAGCGGGCTCCCAGAGGAGTGCTCCGAGGAAGGATTCCGGGCCCAGGGAGCAGCTGGACACGCCACCCGTCCCGGGAACACTCAGCCCGAATATTAGCATGTTAAAGCTCAGAGCAGTCTCCCGGGCTCCCAGAGGAGTGCTCCGAGGAAGGATTCCGGGGCCCAGGGAGCAGCTGGACACACCACCCGTCCCGGGAACACTCAGCCCGCACATTAGCATGTTAAAGCTCGGAGCAGTCTCGCAGCAAAACCAGCTCATGTGTGTTTACATAGCCCTGTGAATGGGCTCCCCACGACCCTGCCTCCCACCGGGGTCCCGCTCAGAAGCACTGGCCCCGATAGGCCCACGGCTGTTTCCCAGCAGATCCGGACCCAGGAGACCTGGCTCAGGCCCCAGATCTGGAGCCTGAGCCCACGAGCCACGAGCCCCCTCTCGGGCAGGGCTCCCCGTGGCAGGCTCCAGAAGCTGAGACGGGCTAATTTAAGCACAAAAGCAATTACGGAAAGGCTGTTCCATAACTCAGAACTTCTGGGAAGGCTGGAGAAGCCGCTCAGAAAACTGTAGGAACCGAGGCTGGCCTCAGTCCAGCGCAGCCAAGACCGGGCCTCAGGAAACATCTGCGGTGACAGCCAGGGACTGCAGGCATGCAGCTGCCGCTGTTGCCACCGTTGCCCCTGGAAACAGGATGTTGCAGCCACCGTCAATTCCCTGCTGCCCGCCTCCCTGTCACTTGCCTCTGATTCAAGGCCCAGGCAGGAGCCCAGAGCTGGCTCCGGGGCCAAGCCAGCGCACGCCTGCGCCGAGTGGCAGGGGGAAGGGGTGGCTGCCAGGGGAGGAGGGCTGTGCCCACATCAGCCCCGAAGGAGGACGGGGACGCAGCACTGCTGCAGAAACTCAGCAGGAGCTGGAGCGAAGGTGCCGTGTCCATGCCCCTCCCAGGCCTCAATGTCCTCATCAATAAAGTAGGAATAACAACACTGACTGCAGCCTCGCTGGGCTGTTCTGTGGGACCAACGGGAGAACTCGGGAAGCCCTGGATGGGCCGGTGGGCAGGCAGCCCTGAAGGCCAAGGACCTGCGTCCCCCCCGGGACACATTCACCCCCACCTGCTCCAAGAGCGCCCAGGGAGACAGACCCGAGAGTGCAGAGGAGGGGCGGGAGGTCAGGGGGCCGATGAAGGTGACTGAGGGCGCAGGGCCTGAGGGTCCCCTGTCGGACTTCACCCCCCTGTCCCAGTGCCAGGCTCTGGCCAGGCTGACTGGCTGAACCTCGGAGGCTGTGAGCCTGGCTACAGCGGGCAAGGGCTGCTGGCCAAGCCTGGCGAGGCCCGAGCTGCAGTGGCTGCGTCCACCCCAAACAGCGCCCAGCACACAGCACCTGTGCTTCAGAACTGGACCACAGGGATCTGCGGCTCAGCCTGCCCACCGCTGCCCCCGCCCTGCTGTCCCCAGGACCAGCACCACAAGCCCAACAACACGGCGCTGTCCCTGGGCTGCCCGGTGGGAGCTCCCGCCAGGATCAGGCTGCCCTTGTGGCATTGAGAACAAGCTCCGGGGACCTGCACGGCCGCCAAAGCCACAGGCCCCCAGGTCAATCACAGAGCGAGGGAGGCCCATCCACATCAGGCCAGGGACCGAAAGCGCACCATCAGTCAGACCTGGAGCAACCGGCAAGTCCCAAACCTAAGTCCGAACGAGGCACGTGTCACCTCTGACCACGTCCCGTCAGCGGGTCCTTTTGTTCTGTGTCATCGGAGGGAGTGGCTCCTTAGCTTTCTGATTGGTTAAGTAGAGTCTCCCCCATGTGAGGATTCACGGGGGCCTCTCCCCTGGGACTGCGTGGGGCCTGGGACCAGCGCCTCTGGGTTCCTGAGCCCATTAGCAGCAGCGGTGCTGAAGATAATGCACCGCGACCTACCGACGGCCACTCTGGCAAACGAGGAAAAGCAGCAACTGTTCTATCAGCAGCATAACATTCTATCAGCCCTGCTAGGAACAGACTCAGACGCCACAGAAACCCACACAGGAAGTTCTTTCCCTCAGACAACAAGACGCTTGGCACACCCTTCCACAGTGAGAGCGACAACCCGCTGAACGCTGACTCCTCCGACAGAACAGAGAATGTCCCTGGGACGGGAGCGCGGCCGCTGGCACAGCAGGCAGTGTGGTGACGGGAAGCCCAGCCTGAAGTGGCAGGTGGGTTTGTTCCTCGTGCCACGGAGCTGGCAGGCCGGCAGAGGGCTGGGAGACGCCTGCGGACGAGATGGGGTGTCGCAGCCCTCAGCAGGGACCCGCAGAGGCTAGAAACCGGGCAGCAAGCAGAGGCTCAATAGCAGAGGATGCATCGGGGAGGGAGCGCGTCTTAACACAGGCTGATGGGAGGCACCGCCTGGCAGGCAACAAAGGCAAACACACCCGGGGCTGCCATGGACGCTGGGGGCACAAAGATGCGACAGAATTCAAGCTGTGCGAGTGCAACAGCCCTGGCCCCGACCCTCCACCCTGCGATGCCACCACGCTCCAGGGCCCAGCCGGCCATTGGGCTCCAGTGACAAAATCCCACCCACACCGGCCATGAGCATGAGCCTGACCCCCAGTCAGCCATGAAGGGAAAGGCCCTGAAGACACTCACTTGGCGGAGAACACAATATTCACAGCCCTGCCCGGGCATCAGGCTCAGGGCCAAGGGGGTCCCCAATGGCCTTGGGGAGGCCACGGCTGGGGCGGGAAGGCAGCCGCTGTCAGGGAGCAGGGCCACACTTTGGGGGAGACGTGAGCAGCTAAGACATTTTGGAGAAAATGACGTCTACAGAGACCTGAATGACGAGAAGGAGCTGGAGGGTGAGAGGCAGCAGGTGCTGGGCAGGTGGAGGGGAACATGGCATGAAGCAGGGCTGGGAGGCTGGCCATGAGGCCTGGGGTACCCGAGAGAGAAGTGCGGGAGACACGTGGCCAAGGGTGCAACACAGCCTGTTCGGCCGGTGCCGAGTCTGGCTTTGTCCTTGAGACCCTAAACTTTAAACCAGGGATGGTCCACCCTACTGCGCGGTGTTAGGCCGGGAGACTGGAGCACCCTGGCCCTGACGCTGTGAGCCACCAGCACAGCCCGGGGAATCCTCTCTTCTTCAGCCTGGAGCAGTCCTAACTGATCCTGCCGGGTGCCAGAATACAGCCAGAACACTGCACATGCTCAGTAAATACTTGCTGAATAGATGATCTGATTATAGGAATCATTCCATTCCATTCCAGGAGACTCCAGGACTCATGAGCCCATAGCTGGGGGGGAGGTCTGGTGCCTGGGGAGTCCAGGAGGGCTTCCTGGAGGAGGGGCAGACATAGGAAAGCAAGCAGGCATTTTCTGGGGGAGGGGGGGGAGGAGAGATGGGGGCAGGCGGGTCACATGCTAAGACTCTGGTGCTAGAGAGCACCCAGGGCATTTGGGGACCTGGGAGGTGGCCAGGTCACAGGAGGGAGCAACCCGTGTTAGAGGAGGCCATTGTGGTAGCTGCTACAGCGGTGAGGACCCAGTGTGGGAGACAGGAGAGGGAGGGCAGACGGTGACACCAATGCCCCCGAGAACGTCCCATCTGGGGCAGAGGAAGGGCACACTGTTTCTAGAACCTCCTCCGTGATGGACAGGCCCCGAGTGTGCACAGATTCTTGGGCTAATGGCTGCCTTCCAGGCAAGAACAAGGAGAGACACAGTTTAAAACCCTACCATTGACCATGGATGGCTGCTGAGCACAGCTGTGTGGGAGGAGGCAGCCCCTTAGGACCTTGGGGCAGAGGAAAACATGCCCAAACTGGGCAAACCAGTGCGAATTTGGAAAACACAAGACTAGAGGGTGCCAGGGAGGCTCCCAACAAGCCAGTCCCTGAACGTCTGCCAACAGCTGCCCCAGACCCGCTCCCGCCTCTGAAACCACGGCCTCCACAGCCCCGGCCTCTCGCCTGGCTTTCATGGGGACTCCACAGGCCACAGTCAGGACACAGGGATTCAACAGCCCGCTGCCCACCCCCCACTCTCGCAGAGCGCACACCCCATCATCCACAGCCGGCCCGCTCCCCACATCATCGCACGACAGTCACCTAAAGCCACAAGAGCGGCTGACATTAATTGGTGGCAGAAAAAAATGGATTTTTCATGCCTATTAGGAGACCTCTGAAAAAATGAAGTGCGTTTCGTTTCATCCCCCTTTTAACATGAATGGCGTTTAATGTTCGAATTAAGCAGCTGGCGCCAGAGGCCGGGTTCCCGCCGGATGAAAAGCGAGACACCCCGAGCCAGGACTGTGTTCCCCCCGCTGCCCTGCTGTCTCGGGAGCACGCAGGCCAGGCTGCCCTTCCAGAACCTCTTCGCCCTCCGTGCCTTTCCCTCCTAACCATTCCCAGCCTTGGCGTCCCATGAAGAGAACGCTGGGAAGAGGCTTCTAGAAGGGAGACACAGCCTGCCTTCTCCCAGGTGGATAACAAACAAGGCACCCAGACGTTGGCCTTGGTACCTGCCCCAAGTCAGCGGGCACAGGGTCCCCGGTGAGCCCGGGCACCGCGGAGGGTGGCAGAATGAAGTCCCCTTTATCCCCAATGAAGGAGAAGTTTCACAACATTTCGCCGTGAAGGCCTCCCGGTGAGCCTGCGGCGTGATTTATGACGGTGTCCCTATGTTCCAGACACGCTCCGGGGGCCGCGGCGAGCAGGGCCTTGATGGCATGAGGCTAGGGGGGGAGCAGGCGCCGTTCCCACAACAAGGCCGGGCTGCCAACCAATGCACATGCTCTGAACGATTGATGCCGGGCAGGAAATTTCATGCTCCAAATTAGCTGCCTTCTGCCCAGAACCTATCAGTGGCTTGATAACTTGAACATATAATTCTATACCTTTTACTCTTTAAACAATAATTCAACCTAATCCTGTGGCTGAAGCCAAGATTTCCAGCCCGAAAGTGCACTTGCCATTTGATTAAATACTAATAAATGCAAGAATAAAACACCAGTCCTTTATCTTACAGTGAATTCTTCAAAAAACCATAAACTCTCAAAATTCATTATTTCTCTGGAGAAGGGGACAGGTTCTTCCCCTCAAAGACAGCTTAGCAGCCTCAGGGTCTTAATTAGAACAGTTAACACAGGATTTATAGTCCAGGCTTACAGCAAAACGGCGTCACCCTCTAGGTTCTTCGACTTCAGGTGACCTGCCGGTCAGAAGGGCCTCAGGTGGGGTATCTGGGCAGCCAGCAATGGACAACATCACAGACGGATCTGTGGTGCCCCCTAAACAGAAGACTGACCTTCCATACACAGACCCGTGACCCTCCACACACAGACCTCTGGTCCCAAACGAGGCAGGCGAGTTAGTGCAAACCAGGACACACGGATGTCCTCGGGCCTTCTTGCCATGTGTTTGGTACTTGAAAATGGGTGAAATATTTTCACATGTTTCATCCATTAACAAGTAAACAGGGAAATGCTGACAAAGGAAGATGGTGAAGGATCCAGAGTCAGAGACTTGTTTTCTGTGGTTTTAACCAGCACACGGAGCCGCGGCGACGACAAGACCCTCCTGCAGTGGTGGACAGGCCGCGGGGTGGTGTCCAGGGGGACATCACATCCTGTGACTGCGGGACTCAGCCCAGGACACCTGCCCGGGCCATGAGGATGGAGGGGCCACAGCCTCGGGTCGGAGGCTCAGGGCTGAAGCCCAGAGATGCTGGCATTGCCGAATAAGCCAGGCAGTGGTGAGCCAGAATCGCATGGTCCTCCGTCACTGCAGGTGCCAAAGACACAACCCATCACGGACAGACCCAGGCCCTTCATCCCATCCACCCTGCCATGTCTCACCCTGTTGGGACCGCCTCCGCCCCTTCTGCCCCGGCCTCCAGTGTGTGGGCTGAGGAAGCAGCCTGGGCCCACGTGCCCTCTCACAAAAGATGGCAGGCCAGGTCACGCCTGCAGGTGGGCACGCGGCTGGACGATCGGTCAGCACCCGTCGCTGAATCCCCTCCACTCCTCTGGGGCTGAGGTGTCCAGTGGCCTGCCCCCAGCCACTGCAGGACTGAGAGGGGCAGGTCTAGGATAGAGGGGCAGGTCCAACCCATCTCTCCCCAGGGCTGTCAGCTGCTGGGGGACAGTCAGAGCCAGCGCCACCCCAGGAACTCGGAGGGCTCAGAAATTCTGTGCTGAGTCCGGCAGAACCCGGCCGAGGGTCAAGGGCACAGCACAGGCGAGGCCAGCTCTGGGGTCCGGGATCGGCGACAGTGTTGGAGAGGATGATGGCATCAGATGAGGCTGGGCGGAACTGGAGTGGTTTAAATGAAAATTTAATGTTTAATATAGAAAAAATCATTTTGGTTCACGTTATTTGATTGACACACTTGTTATGTACATGGAGAACACATACATAGAATCCACATTCTACAGAATCTATGCTTCAATAACGTGAAAATTTAATGTTTAATATAGAAAAAATCATTTTGGCTCACGTTATTTGATTGAGATACTTGTTATGTACATGGAAAACACATACATAGAATCCACATTCTACACAGAATCTATGCTTCAATAACAACTAAGACCAACTCATTACCAATCAATCTATCAATGACACAATGACTAAGTATTGTGCAAATATTTTTCCTCAGAAATAGGGATTATTGCAAAATCAGACGTATGCTACACCCAATCTCTGTTCAAATAATTGATCGGTGGCGTCCTATCTTTCACCCACGTCCCCACTTCCACCAGGAAGACCTCTACAGCAGCAAATTTCAGCAACGAACAGAAATGTAAAACTTTGAGAATGTTACTACAAAACTGAGCTGGCACATTTTATCTAAATTACAGCAGAATGAATTCTTCAAACAACATTCGCAGATGAGAATCACACGGATCTGTGATGTTCATTTCAAAGGTAACGAGTTAGAAGAAACACCCACACTGTCACAGGAGGCAAGAGCTTTGATAATTAACGACTCCTTTACACGCTAAGAACCTAACCAATTAGCGAGCAAACGAACATTAACTATCTTTCTAAAGCGGGTTTGAAAGGAGGATGCTGCCGCTCTCTCCACTTCTGGGGACTCGGAACACGGACGGTAATGAGGGCACAAAGCCAGCCGTGGACTCCAGGAGCACTGGCCCGGGAGGCAGAACACACGCCAACTCACTCCTGGAGTCCTGAGGAGCGTCCTCATGAAACACGGATCGTCACCTCCCTTGTCTGACAATGTCCTTTAGAAAGTCAGGACTTTCTCTTTTCCCTTTTCTTCCGACACTGAACACCAAGGCCGGGAGGGCTTCTGGAATTGCCGTGGTGGCCCCGCGGGACTGAACAGTGATGGCGAACCTATGACACGTGTGTCAGAGGTGACATGCGAACTCATTTTTTTGGTTGATTTTTCTTTGTTATATGGCATTTAAATATATAAAATAAATATCAAAAATATAAGTCTTTGTTTTACTATGGTTGCAAACATCAAAAAATTTCTATATGTGACACGGCACCAGAGTTAAGTTAGGGTTTTTCAAAATGCTGACACGCCGAGCTCAAAAGGTTCGCCATCACTGCTCTAGGAGCTGCATCTGGAATGTGTCCTTTGTGACTGGCTTATTTCACTCAGCGTAATGTCCAAAAGGCCGCCCCTGGTGGAGTGTGGGTCAGAATTTCCTTCCTTTCAAGACTGAGTTCTATGCCATGGTACGATGGACCACATTTGGGGTTTGTCCGGACCATCACCCGTCTCACCATCCCCAACAGAAACTGTCCCACTAAACACGGAACCCCTCCCGCCCAGACCAGCTCCTGACACTCACCCTCCCACGTCCTGTCCACTCATTCCTTGATGGACAGCTGGGTTAGCACCAACGCTGGACTGCTGTGAATAATGCTGCCATGGCTGTTGGCGCACTCATATCGGTTGGATTCTTTGGGGTACGCCTAGGAGTGGACTGGCTGGACCATGTGGACACTGTATGTTGAACTCTGAGGACCCTCCACACTGTCTTCTGCAGCAGCTGCACCATCTGACATCCCACCAACAGCGTCCCGGGCTTCAGTTCCGCCACATCCTCACCACCGCTTGTTATAAAAATTATCGGATATACTTCTCATTCAGGACTCTCAGTGGGACAGACTGTAATTCCACATTTTTTTTGGCACCACTAATCCATACCTCAGTCTGATAACAGGGCTTCTTTCCCGACAACTGCATGTCCTGTGTGCCAGGCTCTGTGCACCCCCTTCTCTCACCCCTGCAAGAGCTGGGAGCCAGGCACATCCTTGAATCCGAAGATGAAATCCTGAAGCTCAAAGGCACGAAGTGACTTTCCTGGGCTGGGTGGTGGGTCACAGGGATTGTCTGGTTTGACTCCATGGTGTTGGCCATGCACGGGGGTGAGATTCGTTTAGATACGAGTCTATCAATCATGCATTAAGTGAACATGTAACAGGAAAAGATAAACGGAACATAAACTTGCTATCATTGGAACACCTTGGGAGGAGGCTAAAGCAGGTGTTTACATGAGAACAAGTGGCTGTGAAGAAAACAGGAAGCATTGCTGCAGGCCGCCCACAGCCCCGTGGAACCGGTGCTGAGCGAGGAGAGCGCAGGTGAGGGAGCGGCCCCGCTGCCCACGCTGCCCTCCTCTAAAGGCCTGGAGGCGCAATCGGGCCTCGTTGCTTTCTGCCTCCCCAGAGTCCCTGGCACTGTAACTGCCAGCCGACACTCAGTAAATTGAATTCCCTGCCCTTTCTCGCCAGCCAGGACTGAGCCTGCTTTAAACCCTTAACCTGGGAAGACAACAGCCAGACCCAGTCCAGAGGAGAGGGGAGGGGAGGAGAGGGGTGGGGAGGGAGCCTTGGAGGGAAAGCACCCCCCCGGGGAGCTCACTCAGGGGGCAGCGCGTCCATGCATCAGATGAGGCAGCAGTGGGCAGGCCCAGAGGTGCAGGTGCTGCTGGCGCTACTGCACAGATAAAGCCGCACCCAGTCCCATCCCCGGGGCCCCGAGCCTCCCATTGACCACCTAGAGCAGCCGTGGGCAAACTACGGCCCGCAGGCCGGATCCGGCCCGTTTGAAATGAATAAAACTAAAAAAAAAAAAAGACCATACCCTTTTATGTAATGATGTTTACTTTGAATTTATATTAGTTCACACAAACACTCCATCCATGCTTTTGTTCCGGCCCTCCGGTCCAGTTTAAAAACCCATTGTGGCCCTCGAGTCAAAAAGTTTGCCCACCCCTGAACTAGGGGCTGCTAGCCGGCATACACGCTAAGGCCCCTGACCCCCAATTATCTCGAGAAGACCTCCATCTCACTCGAACACACTGACAGCGGCACGTGTGCTTTTGTTCAACGAACAGCCAAGCCGAAACCTAAGGTAACTGCTGGGGAAGCCGCCACGGCTGCGGCACAGACGCTCACTGCTCACCCTGGCCTGGTCGGAGCCATTTTACAGAGAACGTGGGCCTTTGGTTACCGCTTTACTATTTCCCGGCCCCTCTTCCCGTGGCCAATGCCCTCACCTATTTCTTAGGTATTTTGCATTTTCCTAAATGTGTACATTTCTGCAAACCCCCTACAATTCTTCCTTAGCACATGGCTGGTCGATAAAATTCGTAAAGTAACTGAAGAACCAGCAGGTCCATGACTCACGGTGGAGCTGCAGCTGTCGGGCCCTCTTGCCCTGTGCCAGCATTTCACCCTCTCACATGTCAATCCCAGTGTCTCCCCAAGACACGTGCCCGCCCCCCCGCCATGTTTTTCATCAGCCAAAACCCTTTTGCAGAAAGGGTCTCCAGGCCCACGTGGAGCTGCCACCACAGCGACATTCTGCATCGTCTCACTGTCACCACGGCTGCATCCAGCACACAGTGAGGTCCGGCACTCCGCCCCGCTGCACCCCAGGTCCACAGCCACCCCCACACCCAGCAGAGGGCACTGGGGAGTTGCCCCCACCCCCGCAGCCAGCACTGCTGAGAGGGCACCGGGAGAAGACAGAATGTGCGACATCGTCCGTGTCTCACCACTCTCCCACGGCAAGTCCATGGTCTTCCCCGAGACACGTGGCTTCCTGCTAAGCCACACGTTTGTTATAAGAGCACTGCATTCCAGCCTCTGACACAGCCAGTGACCGTTCCCCAAGGAGTCATTCTTGCAGGATTTCCTCTCCTGCGCTGACCCCCACCTGCCCGCTCCTGGGGGCCTTTGGGTCACAGCAGAGGACGCTCATTGTGCAGAAGCACAGGTGCGAGGGCTCCCTGGGCTGGCCCTGGCCCTGCTGGAGATGTGTGCCCTGAGCGGGCCTACAGGGCCTCTATCCTCCCTGCCAACACTAAGCCCCATGGTTCTGCCCATCACCTGGGAAGTGACATCCCGCCGGGGTGCACCCAGACCCTCTGCTCTTCTTCTTACCTGCCGGCTCTGGAGCAATTTGGTGTCACACCTTCATCGAAAGCTGAGAGACCAGAGATACTTTGTAATTCTTAAAACTTAGATTTTAAAAAAGGTTTTAAGTATTATATATATATGGATTTCAATGAATCAGCAACTCCATCTTCCAGAATCCTCTATCACCATGAAGAGCTAAGCAGACAGTAGTAAGAGAAATAAAGTATCTGGCAGAGTAGAGTTCCTTTTCTAAAGCCACCTCTGGACAAGCTGGAAAACCTACCGTAGAAATGATAGCATCTCTCTATCATCCTGCGGCAGAATCTTAGCTGGAGACTTAGTCATTTCATCAATTTTAAACAACTTGGAACTACAGTAATTAACTCCTATCACTGTAAAATATTTTCCGCTTAGTGAAACACAACTTTTTCTACAGAAATAATGTGAAGCGTACAAAGAAATATTAGTGTGCTGGGCAAACAAGAGAGACAGAGCCAACAAAAGTGAGAGGGAACTGTAGGTGTGTGCGTGCAGCTCCTGGGACGTGATCCGCACGGAAGATGCAATTTTGAACGTGGTCTCACGGGGCAGGGACTGCCGTGAGTATCACCTGAACAACAGCCGGCCCACCGGGGGGATGCAATAAAAATTAAACCATCACGAGAGGAACGTGATCCCACAGCTTAAAGCAATATCTATTCCAGACACTTTGGGGCAGCAATAATAAGCAGCTCATGCAGGAGAAGCAAAAGTTCCAACCCAGAAGGAAAGAGCAAACGGAACCCTGGGAAAGCCAAGTGTCGGACAAGGACTGCTGCTTCCCCTGGAAATGAGACCGCGCCTCCACGGACTGCGGCCTCCATGGCGGCTGTCTCAGACCACGGGCCACAGTACTGGGTTTCACTCAGTTTCCTTGGGCTAATTAGTTCTTCGAAATAATTAGTAATATCCACAAACCTTCTTCATTACAGGAAATGTTATCTTTGCGTTTTTGTTGTTGTTAATTCTCTCTTGAGGATATTTTTTCCATTGCTTTTTACAGTGAATGGGAGGGAAGGGGAGAGAGTGGGAGAGAGGGGGAGAGAGAGAGAGAGAGAGAGAGAAACATTGATGTCAGAGAGATATATTGATCGGTTGCCTCCGTATGTGCTCCTTAAACTTCAGAAAATTAACTAGAATTTTCCCCTTCAAACTCTAAATGATTTCATTAGACATGTATTTTTAAAAGTCTGTAATGCTCAGACAAGGGGCACTGCTCAAAAGAGAAGACAGCATCCCAGCCCCTGGATGCGACAGAATTCCAAGTCCGCTTCTACCTGAGCTGGGAGAAGCGGATGCCGGAAGCCTCTACATAAAAGGCAATGCAACCAGGCAGAACACAATCGAAGATACTGCCTTCCAAACGCGTTATTGTTGCCAATTAGAAGAATCACTTCGACTTAATTTCAAAGGCACAATCATGCTCAGCAGAAACAGCCTCTTTTTTAAATTTCAAGGAGGATGAGCATGAAGGCCGTAACTCACCCGGCAGCTGTCATACGCCCTCCCTGACTGCAGCGCCGCATTTCATAAATACTCCTCATCGACAAGCCAGGCTAATTCAGGCTAATTTCATTGTATTTTGGTGCTATCTCACATTTGTGTGCAATTACCTTTATCATTTTATTGCCAAGGCAGAAAGTAATCAGAACAATTATTTGAAAACGGGGGTTTATAAATTCTAAATCACAGTCGCTGGCATTTTTGATAAAACAGCAGCTTTATCTCGGGAAGTGGCAGGGCCGGGGGATAAATCACGCATCAGTCAAGTGTAGCTGACCCCAAGTGCATTGCACAATATCAGAAGTGCTTCCAAAGAAACTTCCCGGCATCATCCATCATCCTTCATAATCCTAAAGTAGCTGCACACCTGAAGAGCAGGGCTGGAGAATAATAATAATAATAATAAAAAAAGGGAAAATTCGGGCAGTGTGGGCACAGCCATTACCTGTCTCCCTTTAAACGGTGAGCTATGGCCCATGCACATAAACAAATAGGACTTTCCAATAACTCCAAATATCTGTATTCATACGCGTCACGCGGCTGTAAATATAAATGAAGTAAGGAGCAGAGTCCTACAAAGAACACGCGCCTGCCTCGCCTGCATTTCTTCTGAAACCCACTGTCCTGCCGGGTCTGTGCGGGGAACTGCACACGCACAGCCTCCACATCTGTTCTCTGGTCCTCGTTTGCTCTGAAACTTGATTGCAAAAAAAAAAAAAAAGGGATGTAACTTGATTTGAAAGACAAGAAAGGGAGGGACCCTGGAGTCCCCGCGTCAGTGTCCCCTAAGTTAATTACAGGTGACAGAGAGCGCGGGAGTCACACAGGCCATTAGGAAGGCAGCTGGCCGGGTCCCCAATCACATCTTCACACGGAGAAGCCGCCCCCACCCGGGCCCCAGCTGTCCTTAGGGAAAGACAGCCACATCACACCGCACCCCCAGCATACATTACCCACACCTTGTTTCACACCCGCTTATGAGGCAAAAGAAAATAACCGTGTGGTCACTGGGCTCCTTTTCTGCCAGAGAGCGAACACCCCCAGGAAGAACGCTTCTGCACCACGTTGCGGGGACCCCATGACAAGGACCTGTGGGGAGTCTAGCTGGGAGGACTGACGTTCTTTAGCGGAACATGCCTGGCTCCTGGCCACGTGCTTTACACACGTTCTCTCAGTTACTCCTCCCAGCAAACCTCAGGTAGAGCAAGTCACTTGTAGATGAGGAAACAGCTTGAGATGTTAAGTAAGCAGCCCAAGGACACAGCATGTAGTGGCAGGTGGGTATTCAAGGTCAAACCCCAAGTACTTCAAAGCATAGGCTTCAGCCAGACCCCCAACCGTCCACGGCACAGACACATTCCACACTGTCTTTGTCAGCACAGGCTGGGGTATTGCGTCATAACAAACACCACCGAACCTCCATTCGGGTCTGGGTTCCTCTCCAGAGCAGGGGCCTCCGTGTGGGGCGTACACCCACGCAAGCCGCTTCATCTCGCAGCATCGCCAGGACACCCCACACTAGCCTGCCTGCCATCACAGGGGAGGGGCAGGGCGGCCGTGCCCCCGTGGGAATGGGCCCGCCTCCCCAGAACAAGGTCTGGACATTTCGGAGGATGTCCAACAAGTTCCAATCTTCA
The DNA here is from genome assembly GCF_000412655.1 of Myotis brandtii. Taxonomy (NCBI): domain Eukaryota; kingdom Metazoa; phylum Chordata; class Mammalia; order Chiroptera; family Vespertilionidae; genus Myotis; species Myotis brandtii. The sequence continues at coordinate 165,737 of NW_005370286.1, read as the reverse complement.
TCTGCTGAAAACCGACCATTGCTGTCAGCTCAGTTTTACAGTCCTCTGCCCCCAGCAAACCCCACTTGGTGAAATATGAGTCAGGGCTAAGACCCTACCCAACAAGTGTCCATTACAACTGCTGGCCATCACACCTCTAAGAACGAACACTGCGCGAGTCCCCATTTAAACCATAAAAACCAACACCTCTTAAAGGGTTTCATGTTCATCTAACAAACTTTCAATATATCTGTTTACAACAAAGGGAAGTAAGAATCATAACAAATCCTATGTAGTAAAAAGAGCCAATTCAAAGGTCAAGCAGGGAGGGAATGAGGGATATCTGTAACAATGTCAACAATAAAAAATAAAAATGTATATCTATAGATAAATAAAATGGGTTAGTGAAAAACAAACAAAAAAAACCCCACTTACTTCATAGAGAATGCTATGAAAGGAAATTATTATTCTTCACATAAAATAATGTTAGAGGACCCTCACTGTTTTATTTCTTCTCAACATGCAACATTGAGGTAGTTGAGAAATAAGCTAATTAACTGGTCCATGTCTTCTGAAAGAAAATTATTTCCTTTCTGTCTATTCCAGTCCCAGTGCCAACCCTGAGCGCCCAGCCACACTTCCCCGAGTCCTTAAAAGAACACTGCACACCACCTTCCTGCCAGGCCAGCAGGCGGAACACCCTCCTGCACAAACCAGATTCTGCCATCAGCCCCGTCTGCACCGGTGACCGCACCACCAGCACCGGGCTGGGCAGTCTGTTTGAAGGAACCGCACGGAAGGGAGCTACACGGACCACAGGAGCCCGCGGCTCTGTCCCAGAGGGAGTTGCAAACTCGGCAAGGGTGCAGGCCGGGATGAACGTGGATTCGCACTGCGGGTTCCGGGACAAACGCAGCCTTTAACGTGCACGCAGGTGACAGACACAGACGCATGCTGCATCGTGACGTGCTTGCCTGGGTCACAGCAGGTACACAGACCCCTCTGTCCACTGAGAGGGGCCGGGGAGATGGGACGGGAGGACGAGAAGCTCCGGAGGGCCCTCGTGGACCCCTCGCCGCTGGCAGACGGGCCTTAACCTTCTCAGTGAAAGTCCTCGGTGGCCTCGGGGACTCAGAACCATGACGCTACGTGTTTACCTCTGAGCCTCGTTGGCGTAGAGATGCGGGTAGGGGGAGGGGACGTGAGTTGTGGCTGGGACAGAAAAAGGTTAACTAGATCATAAATTAAGGTGAGTGTCAGCTGGCCAGCAGCTTTCTATCACATTACAGATCAGACGCAGAAACGTCTCCTCCTGCTTAAAATCAGAAGCCACGGAGGATATCCGCTCACAGCTTCTACCCTACAGCCTCTCCTGCCCCAAAGGAGGAGAGAGAAACGGGCACACGAGACCTCTATCCAAGAGCAGCCATCGGCAGAGGAGAGGTGTGGGCTGCGCACGAGTTTATCTACAACAGGCACAGCACCACCCTGGCGGGTATTTTTTCCAGAAGCGCCGAGACGCCGGGCATCGGAGTTATCCTGGACTCCGAGGTGGCCCAGGCTGCCGGGCAGAGAGCAGGGAGCGGCGCCCAGGCCAGGCCCCGCGGCGCAGATGGACGCAATGGCCGGGGACGGCCAGCGGTGTGCTGTTTAGACATTTTATAAAGGAAGTGAGAGATTGAAAGCATGTCCAGGAAAACAATACAAATGCAGATTTCACTGAACTGTTATGTGCCTTGAGCCCGGGTATTAGTCTTGTTCTAACGGTAGCCTCTCCCCTCACTGGGCGCTCGTCCGACTTCCACACACTGTGCAACGTACTTGCTTCTCCGCATCACAGGGAAGGGTGGATGGTGAGTCAGCAGTAGGACAGCAGCGCGGGGGTTGGGGGTGCGGGGGCTGGAGGAAGATTAGTGACAATGAAAATTCCAGACACTTGCACTTCCTTAAATATTTATAAAACGGCTTCCCGTTTGTAAGTCCACTTGATCCCAAAGAAGTAAATGATCCATTTTCTTTCCTTAGAAATAGTGAGGATCGAGTTAAGAGGGAGACTCCAAGCGGCCAGCAGCACACCGCACAGCCTCTATCGCAATGCCCGCGGAGTCGCACGTGCACGGTGAGCCTGCGGTGCCGCCCCCACCACGCAGACCTCCGGGGACTCACAGGGCAGCATCAATCTTGTCCGCGCCATCCTGCTGGACACGGGAGACCCCAAACTGTCCTGCGGGGGCTCTGGGAATGTCATTACATTCTCCGTGACCAGACGCAGGGCTGTTTCTGCAGGAACGCACAGCCCGGTGAAGCCCTGATGTCATTTTCACCACGTGAAGCTGCTCTGCCCAGAAAAAGGGGAGACGGATCCTGGCGGCAAGAGATAAGCCCGCGACAGACCCAATCCCATCCCCGCCTGACAGCGAAGCATGTCCGTGTTATCATTTCTCCCCTCCGACGATGTGATACGGGAGGTGAGGGTTATAGAGAATGGCTCCAGAATTTGGGAACGGGCCCGATGGAAAGAAATGAGAATTTCCTTTCTCTGCAGGCAGACAGGAACTTGCAAGTTCAGCGGGCCATCGATCACCTCTAGCAAGTCATCATCAGCGAGCGGAGCGCGGAGGGAGTGTCTTATCACTTGGCCTATAAAAGCTTCGGCTCCGTGGGGTAAAAACGCACTGAACTTTAATCAGCACTCCATTCTCACAAATAAAACCAAACACCCAATTACCAAGTGACTATTTATAGTTTCTAAAATAACTTAACCCAGTTTTACAAAGCGGATATTTTAAGATTCGTAGAAAACTCCTGCCCGAAGCCAGCATTACAGACTACATTTATTTGGCCTCGGCCCAGAGGATCAAGAGATCTGTAAGCCTCAGTTATGTTATTTGTACCACAAAATCAACAAGAAATTAGTTTTATTTACAAACAATTACTGGTCACAGGAAACTGAACCATAAATTTAAGCTGTTAATTCTGTCAAAACGCCAAACCCTGGTAAATGGAGCACCGGAGAGGTGACAGGGTCTGGGTGTGCTGTCACCATGTCCGAGTCACTTCAATGGTTTTGCAACACAAGATAATTTCCAACAAGTCCTTCGCTCTTCTCTAATTCGGCCCACTTCATAGTCTCAGTGTCCTGTTCAGGCAAATTCCTCTCCTGTGGAGCTCATGTCCGTATTGACACAGCACAGAGAGGGCGTGGTGTGTAATGTGTTCACACACAAAGAAAATCTAACGCTCAAAGCCCTGGTGATAAATAAATACAAATAAAAGCAAAGAAAACCAAATGTTGAAGCAGAAAGAACTCTAAAGCCCACTCAGTACCCTAAGCAAACAGCCCGCCCAGACCAGCATCATCCAACAGTCACATGGAGTTACCTGATTACATTTAACTGAATCAGGACGTAGTAGAATTAAAAATTCAGTTACCAAGTTGCACTCCTCACATTTCAAGTGCCAAGCAGCCGTGTGTGTCTAGGGGCGACCCTACTGGGCAGCACAGACACAGAACATGTCTATCCTTGCCACAGGTTATGCTGACAGCGTTTCCCTGTAGGTCTCAGGGAAACGAGACCCAGGAAGTCGGGGGACGTCACTGATCAACCAGGAGCCCGGCCACAAAGCAACCAAAGCAAGTGGTTGGTCCTTGAGCCTGTCAGTCACTTCTGCCCAACATAAGCCTAAGCTTCACGGTCAGGGCCTTGTCTAGCCAATTGATGTACCCTGAAACATATGCCCAAACACACCCCACCCAGGAGCCTGACGAACAGCAGGTAGATGATGCTTTGAAAGAGCGAGCACCTGAGTAAATGACCATAACACCACGGTGACCCGAGATCAGAGACACATCCCAGAACCGAGGCAGCTGAACGGCTGTTAACAATTTCTACCTAAGACTTCGGAAGTCTTCCCAACCTAGTTTAGTTCTCAAAAACACTGCATTAAGCATCTCTATGCACAACATTTTAATTAATTCTTTGGGACAGATCCTCAGATATGAAATTGCCCTAAATTTCTACGATGGAAGAATGTTACCTCTTGGAGGAGGACACCACACTGTCTCTAGGCCCAATGTCAGCAAAGATTTCAATAAGCACTTGGGACAAGGTTAGGTGAAGAAGCCAAACACAAAATTCTGATTATTCCAGGCGTAGAAGTTATTGCCCTACATGTGTGAGTGTGTGTGTGTGTGTGTGTGTGTGCGCGCGCACACACACGTGCATGCGTGTGCCTGTACCACACAATCAAGAGAAGGGAAAAACAGAAAATACAGGCAGAAAAATGTGTGTCCAAGACACTGATGTTAGCAGACAAGAACTTTAAAATAATTATGATTTGTTTAAAAATAAGAGGAAAAGATAGACAAAATGAATGAGACAGAGGAGAATGTTAAATACAGAATTGAAATACATACATATTAAAATATGAAATGGCCATCCTAGTACAAAAACCACAAAATTTGAAATTCAGGACTCACTAGATAAGATTTATAGGACAAAGCAGAAAACAGGAGTTGTGACCCAAGAGACAGAGCAACAGAAAATATCCAAACTGTGGCACAGGAAGAGAGAAGGAATGGAAAAAAACAAGAGCATTAAAGCTCTGAGGGTCCGTCACCAGGACTACCCTCCCCCCAATTAGTCAGTCCAACCAGGGAAGGGGAGTGGGTAAGAAGAGCAATAATATAAAGAAATAAGTCCAGAATTTCCCGAAACAAGTCACATATATTAACCAGAGAGCTAGCTTTAAATCTAAGACACAATAGACTAAATTTGGTTCCTAAATACTACAAAAATAGGGAAACATCTCGTGAGACAGAACAAATTAAAAAGGAGAGAAAGTAAAAATAAACTGTACAAGGAATGAAAATAGGGAATATAATTAGAGATTTAAAACATAATGAGAAAACTAAGAACAATTTTCCACCTCAAAAAACTGAAAACCTGGCTTAATATAATTAACCTAACTAGAGCTTAAAAAATAAATAACTTGATAACTACAAGAGCAATTAAATCAACAGTTTAAAAAGTCTCCCACAAATACCAGGTTATATAATATACACAAAATCTACTAAATGTTCAAAGAAAAGATCAATTTAATATAAATTCTTATAGAGAACATAAAATAGAGAATGCTCAACCTATTCCATGAAGTCAGTTTATTTTTGAAACTCAAATCAGACAAGGACTCTATGAGAAAGGAAAAAAAAAATAGGCCAATCTCATTCATAAGCACAGTTGAAAAAAATCCTAAACCAAAAAAACCAGGAAGCCTAGTCCAACAGCTGTTTAGAAGATAGTGCTTAGTGACCCAGTAAGGTTCAACCCAGAATTCAAAAAAGATTTAACATTAATAAATCTATGAGTATTTATCCACATTAACAGGCATGGGTGAGGGGATCACATCAATTTCAATTGATGCAGAAAAATCATTTAATAAAGTTCAAAGGCCATTAATGACTTTAAAATTTTTCTCAAACAACCAGAAGAGAACTTTCCACCAAAAGCCCACAGCAAGCATTGTTTCGGGTAGTGAAACATCAGCATCTTTCTTTTTAAAATAAGTAAACAAGGTAAGTATATTAATTATCACCACATCTGCACTGAACATGGTGCTGGGCGTCCTAGCCAGCACAACATGCTCAGTAAAATAAATAAATGATTACCAGAGTAGAGGAAAAGAAGCAAACTTCTCATTCATAGGTGATGTGATTGTGTACATCGAGCATGTCAAACTCACAGCCCGCGTGCCGCATGCCTCATTTATTTGGCCTGTGATAGCCTTTGAGTTTGACATGCTTGGTGTACATAGAAAATCAAAGAATATACACAGAGTATGTTAAAATCAGAGTGAGAATTAAGCAAGGAACTAGATAGAAGAGGAGCACACAAAAAGTCAACAGCATTTTCTATACTAATCAAAAAGAAATCCGAACCCTAAAACAGACACCATAGTCAGGGCCCGGAGGCAACATTACATTAAAAAATGATTAACGCTGAGAGACTACAAAGGACCTAAGTAAGTATATGTAGAGAGCATATTCTTGAAGAGGAAGAGTCATACTATCAAAATGTCATTCTCTCAGACCCTGGCTGGGTCACTCAGTTAGAGCGTCAAATCCTGATATCCAAGGTTGCAGGTCCAATCCCAGTCAGGGCGCATACAGGAACCAACCAATCTATAATAATAAAAGTGTAATATGCTAATTAGACCCAACATCCATCTGGACAACCTTCCGGACAAAAGCTGGGGCTGGGAGGAAGCCCGGGTCCCGGTGCCAGAGGGAAGCCGGTGCTGGCGGCCAGGGGAATGAAGGCCTACTCTTGAACGAATTTCATGCATCAGGCCTCTAGTGAATGCATAAATAAGTGGAACAACAAGTCTCCTTCCCTCCCTCCCTCCTTCTCCTCCCTTTCAAATCAATAAATGAAAATTTTTTTTAAATATGTCATTCTCTTCACATCCATCTATAGATCCAAGTGCCTCCAATCAAAACACAAAGGCCTTTCCCAAGAATTTGACAAGCAGATTCTGAAATCTGTTATGACCGCAATGTGAGGACTTACCCCCGATGTTAAAAGTGGCCTACAGCTATGGTAATTAGTACAGTGCAGTATTATTACAGAAACAGAACCATAAAGCAAAAGAATCATAATTCAATTATGTTCGACTGTATGAAAATTAACAACTCCTGTCCATCTAAGACTATAAAGGAAAAGAAAAAGTAAGCCACCAGCTGGGACATCCTTGAAGCCTGTATAACTGACCAAGGAATAGGATCCAGAATATACAAATACTGCTATAAAGCAGCAAGAAATGGACCACCCAGTAGAAATACAGGCTTATGCACAGGCATTTTGCAGATGAGGAATCACGAATAGCAACATGAAAAGGTGCTCAACCTCCTTGGTAATCAGAGAACTGCATGTTAAGACCATAAGGAGACACTATCTACCCAAAGGTTGGCCACTGGTAAGTAATTCCAAGTCTTGGTAAGCATACCCATCAACCCCCAGGAGCCTCATCTGCTTCCACCGTTTTTACTAAACGGTATTGTCTTGTAACACGAACGCCGACAGTGCAATGACTGTGCCCCAAGTGTGAATACCCCCAGGAGAAACTGTGACGAGTGTGCACAGGAGCAGCGTACAGAGCGATCACAGATGCAGGGGTGACAGCCAAAGCCGGGGACAATTCAAGTGCCAGCGACAGGAGGACAGAGAAGTGCCAACACCAGGAGTGTATAGCCATACGATGACATGCTGTGATGTACAATGAGCTCCATGCAGCAACGCGGGCGAAATTCGGAAACTTCATTCTGAGGAAGAAACCCTGTCTCAGGATACCAGACAGCATAATGTCCTGTTAGAGCTCCCAACAAGCCCCGCTAAAGGAGATCCTGTGAGGAGCAGGTAGATGGTCAAGCCAGACACCACGGAAAAGCAAGAGAATGATAAACAGAAAATGAGGGCACACACAGGTGAAGTCCACGGGACTGCTGATGGGAATGTCTTACGGCTGTGCTAAGTTGACAGGGGGCCTTGATCATCATTTTATTTTATAATTTACCCATAACTCATATGCTTTAGTGTGCATCAAACAACATGATTTTAAAAAGAAAGAAAGGAGTGACAGAGAGAAAAGAAGGGAGAAGAAAAAGGAGAAACTGCATCAGGAAAATAGGGAAGACCAAGTTAACACAGTAAATACCACTGAGGTGGAATTCCATCAGGAGGAACACTGACGTAGCCTGCACATGTCACGTGACGACTGGGAAACAGCCACGGAACTGTACCAGGGGCTGAGTCTTACGCTGAGAGAAACTTTCAAAACTTCAAGCCATCATCTGAGATTGAAAAAGGGGTTGGTCTCACCACCATACCGTGTGTGGATAAACCTTTACATGTAAACCAAGACCTTGTAGGTTAAAGCATGTGCCTGTGTATTTCCTCAGCACCTCGAGACGTGGTGCCACTGAAGGAATGTGGGCATTTCCATACAACAAAAGTCACACCGCTCACGTGGAAGCATCTGGGGACCAGCACGGCATTTACGGCCATCTGCATCCCTTACACGCCCGTGGACACCCGTGAGAGGCATCCGCATGACCATGGACACCCATTCTCATTTCCTCAGGTGTGTGCATGGCGGTGGGATATGTACCACACCCATCACCCCCTCCGGAGCACCACTGGAGGCACATGAGGGTCCCTGTTGGCCGTAAGAAGAAAAGACCCATTTTCCCATCTTTTAAATGCTTCCCACCACTTCTGCCTCTTCCACCACTGGTACAAACTTCTCCACAAAAATCTGATTAAATCTCTCTAGACTTCCCCACAAAGCTCCACCAGAGAATTTATCACTATTTCTGCTTAGAGTTGGAAACGAGAAAAACAAAAAAAAACAAAGAACAAGGCAGTGTATGAATCCAATTCCATATGAAAACATTTAAAATACATTAGATTTTTGGTCAAGATGAAAGACACACACAAAAAATCTACCAATCTATTCTAATTGGGTTCCCATGGTAACTGTACAATTGGGTTTTTCAATATAACATCCCTAAGGCCCCATGCACACTTGTAAAATAGACTTCAAACAGCCTGGGTTGTTTTCCCATTACAGCACTCCCAGGAAGATCAATTACGACACCCCCCTGCCCTGGCCATTAGTGGCAGGAGGCGTTAGCACCACTGGCCGTATTAGCAGCAGTCACAGAAGGAAACACCACATATCATGATAATTATATCAAACGAATCATACACTTCAGAGCCATCCAACCTGTTCTGGGTAATAAACTGGTCCTGGTGCTGTCACAGAATCACACGGAGGAGAGGGGTGGACTCGAGCCCCACCGCACGCCACACCGGCGTGCCTCTCATCGATTCCAGGGGTACACAGAATCAATCATTAATAATTACATTATGAGATGACCCTCAAGGTTAATCATATTCTTAGAGACTCTCGCTATGGAATTAAACAACAAACATAGCCGTGCTGGTAAATAAATAAGTAAAACGGGACTGAGAATGCAAATCCGCCTTTTCAATATTAATGGCACGCTGGGGACCCAAGCTGCTCCTGCACTGCCCAGTCTCCCTGCCACAGGTGGGCCCGAGGCAGGTCCCAGGGCCCCGGTGCTGTGGGCACAGAGGGCGGCAGGAATGGCAACATCCTTAGGTAAAGTTAACAAGCTACGTGTCTACAACAATCCTAGGAATCCCTACACGCCTGATGCGTGCCACGGGCCTGCTGACCCGGAGTCTGGGCAGAGGTGAATGCAGCACCCTCCTACTTCCAGATGCCCCCCGTCACCGCCACGGATGTAATGCAGGCCAGTTTGGGACAAACGCGGGCCAGCAGCTGGCCGTGAGAAATGTCTAGGCCCCCAACTCAACGGAGACCTCCAGAAGTTCTCAGACATCTGAGCATGAAAAGCAGCAAACGGCACGGTCCTTAGGGCTCTAGTTGGTGTCCAGTGAGATGACCACAAGCCGCTCCTTGGTCCAGGCAGGAAAGCGACTGAACTGACAGCCCTTGAGAAAAAAGCCAACCAATGAAACATCCCAACCCAAACGTCTAGACTGGCTCCCTAGCCCCTGCCTGAGCTCCAGTCCTACGCTGGTCTCTCCTCTCACCTCGCCTTTTCCCATCAGGCCTGGGTGCACTAGAGCACGTCCGCTGGCTCCAGAAAAGCACCGGCCTGGCCTGTCCAGGGCCCTCTAGGAGTCTCTTGCCTGGCCTGCTGCCTCCCTTTCCTGCGACCCTGGGGCCAATGACTCGGCTTGCTGCTCAGAGAGTCCTCAGCAAGTTGTGTGTGGCAGCCTTCGCTGGGCCTCCCATCCGGTACAAGCGCCCACCAGGCCCTGGAGAGCTTCTAGCGGGGGCTTCCTGCAGCGAGAGATGGAGGCGCACAAGTAGAGCGGAAACTCGGTGGGAGCGGGATGGGCCCCCGGGGAGGGGACATTCTAGGACTGGAGAGGCTGCTGGAGGAGCTGAGAAGCGGGAGGACTGGGAGAGACACCGGGGCGGAGAGCTGATGTGGGCTCCCCATGGAGGTGAGGGGCTCCGAGAAGGCCCCTCCCCACTCACTCGCAGAGCACAGCACGATGCACAGGCTTCTAGAGAACGTGCGGACGGAGGTGGGGAATGAGCTGAAGCGGAGTCAGGAGTCAGGAGTCTCTGAGGCTCATTCCATCTGGGACCTGGCGGGTAGAAGGTTTCCCTGGAGCAGTTCTAGACCCGGCCTTCAGTGGAAGGAGGGCTGACTTGGTCCCTCACCCATGTCCCGGGTGCCCCGTGTCCACGTCCGGGGCTCCCTGTGATGCACCGTGTGCTGGCTCGCAGCCCGTTTGGTCGGGAGCAGGTTAGCGTCCCCAGGAGGCTTGTCCAGTGCCCTCAGGGGCAGAGGCAGGAAGCGGCTGCACGGACAAGCGAGGCCAAAGCAACTGAGGCCACTGAGGCTGCAGCCGGCAGCTTCCTCCCGGCGGCGGAGGGTATGAGATGTGAAGACTCACAGTCTAAATCGAGAGGCCACGTGCACTTTGCTCTGTACCCCAAGGGGCAGCCCCAAGTCTGAGAGGTGAACGGAGGTGGCCTGGCCCAACGCGGAGAACGTGCCCCTGCCCAGCGGCTTCCAGAAGGTGACCCTGCAGAAAGGTAAAGGCCTGCAGCCGGGTCACACAGAATCAAGTGCAGGTGCTAGCGAGCACCCAGCAGCCAACACGGATCAGGAACGCGCAGCCGTGATCCGGGTTCCCCACGCGTCATCGGGAGTTTCCACGGGATCGAGAGGCACACGCTTCAATGCGGAAACTACTAGAACACTTCTTTAGGGCAACAGAAAAGAGTATTTATTTAACCTCCCGGAATCCATCCTGTTTTAGTTGCTGTGATACTCAATGGACAGGAGTAAACGCATATTGGGCCCAAAGAAGAAATCTCAACACACAGAGGAGAAAAGTCGCCGAGGAAACGAGAAGCATGACCTTTGCGGGCCTCTCTGGGGGGACAAGCAGAGCAGGGAAGGCCACGAGCCCAGCAAGGTGACCTCAGTCCAGAGGGAAATGAAACAAGACTTCGGGAGATGCTCTAATCACACCAGCGGCAGAAATAAACAAACTATTTAAGAGTTAAGAGGAAGTCTTTGAGCCTATACTTTTGTAGGGAATAAAACCCTCAACTAATTATGACTCAATCTCCTGTGGATTCAAGCTAACAGTAGGGGGACAGTGAGGTGTCACGGAGGTCCCTGGAATCAGAGTGTCTGGGTAACAAGGCCCCCCGGCCCCCCGGGCCCTGTTTTAGCATCTAAAGGCCCACGTCCGGGTAAACTGCTGGCACCATGGTGGACAAGAACGTGGACGATGGTGTGGGAACGCGGCCATCAGCAAACATGCCTGGAGCTCAGCGCATCCATCTGCCTCGACAGCCCCTCTGATGATAAGACAAGGCTGACAGAAACAAATTCTTCTGCACAATAAAGAATAGCACACCTGGGCTTTCCCTGGGATAGCTGGCTAAACTCAGTAACTTTGGGAAATACATCATTTCTTTTCTTCGCCCAGCCTTCTGGGAAGTCCCGCCGGAGTGTGAACGCCTCACTCCTAAGAGCAGCTGCAAACACTGAGGACACCTCGATTAGGTGCGGAGCTACGGACACCATCCGCATCCTCCTCCGAATCCGTCGTCCCACACCCGCACGCCCTTGAGCTAGGTGACAGGGTCAGGACACCGGGACTTGGAAGCTCACTTCTCGGGACCTTCGCCGAGTCTGGCTTTGACCACCGCTGGAGTGTACAAAGGTCTGCAAAGCCGGCGGCCTCCACGTGCCTTTTCCTTGACCCCAGTCCAGGTCCGTGGGGACTCCTGCCAACACCAGACCATGACCACCCACCCCCATTCGGCTGGCACTCAGGATGCTCCACCTCCTTCCTCTGGCACCCACCCTCACCGAGCCCCGCCCCCCTCAAACAAGGAGGGGTGTACACGAACACTTTCCATGAAGGGCAAGGCCACAGGTCCGGTCTCGCGCCACCGAGGCCTCACGCCACCACGGCCTCACTGCGCCCAGCCCTCCACTGGAGTGGCCTGTCCTCAGCACCCTTAAGCAGGGCCCCTGTGGGGGCACTGCTCTCCCCAAGAAGCCAAGGATGATGCCTGGTCACACTGGTGTTAGAAAATGTCCCGGACACAGGTCTGCATTTATCTTTGCCACATCTCGCCCCAGAAGGACCTCCAGCAGCTTCCCGTGTCACCGTTACAGGCAGCCTGCATGACGGGTGGTTAAAAGCCTGCACGAGGTTACAAACCACCTGGCTGGGCTCAGAGCCCTCCCCCTGCCCCCGTGGGCCATGCAGGCCACTCACCCTACCAGGGCCAGTCTCTGCCCAGGCTGAACCGAGATGCTAACGGTGCCTATGTCGTCGGGGGGCGGAGGGTGAGGACGTGGTAAGTCGGTCTGTGAAAGCACCCAGCACAGGAAGCCTTCAGTGAGTGTTACTATGAGCAATGTCATTATCACACCGGCCAGAATCTTCTGGAGCTTGAGTAACTCTACCAGGCCCAACCATGATATGAAGGTAAAGAGATACCCCCACATAACAACCATTGACACACACACACACACACACACACACACAACTATCGTAGAGGTTCTAGTCTTGACAAAGCCTACTTGATGGACCACGCAGCCCCCACTCGGTGGTGTGAGCAGTCACACATGGGGAAATACTGTCAGCACGCGGTGTCACTGCTGGTTCGTGGCCACTGCCAGTGTCAGATTTTGTGTGTGGTCCTTTGGGAAGTTCTTTCGATTTAACGGGCGGTTAATGTCAAGCCTTCCAGAGGCAGGGGCTGGGGGCTGTCAGCGACTGGCAGTGCCCACTGGGAAATGCGCACAAAGCCCACTTGCCGGTTCTAGGCCCAGGCCCCGTAAGCTTGTCAGCGGGCTGGCATACCTGAGCGCTCGGAACAGTGCCACCTGAGCGGAAAGCACGCTGGCAGCTCTCAGTAATGTCCATTGTACAAAACAGACACCGCAGAGAAACCACTTCCTTAGACACAAAGGGTATTTTAGAAACCCAGCAAGTTAGCACTGAGCTACGTCATGCTCCGGACCAAACAGAGGTCCGTGAGCCCCTGGAATCAGACACGAGGTGGACAGCAGTAGCCGGGACCCCATCTCTACTCCTCCTGCCTCCACCAAACAGTTTTGTGACTCTGAACTAACTGATGATTATTCAGGACTCGCCCTGTGCCGAGTCTGGTATGATCCCCAAATGTGATCCCTCCCAGGAGTCCACAACAGCTTATGAATGGTAGTGTCATCTGTCTCATTTTTGGAGAAACCAAGGCCTGGAAATATTAAGTGACTTTACTCAAGGTCACAGATAGTAACTAGTGGAACCAGGTTCAAACTTAAGCTCTGTTCCCAGAGCCTGCACTCTTAACCCCGTGTATACTGTCCCAAATGAGGGTGTGGGTTATGTGTAAATCTGTAAAATGATGCCGACGGGACTGGAGGGAAACAAGGATGTTGATTGGACCAAAGGGAGACAAGATGCTGACTGAACTGGAGGGAGACAAGGATGCTGATCGGACCAGAGGGAAACAAGGATGCTGATTGGACCAGAGGGAGACAAGGATGCTGATTGGACCAGAGGGAGACAAGATGCTGACTGAACTGGAGGGAGACAAGGATGCTGATTGGACCAGAGGGAAACAAGGATGTTGATTGGACCAGAGGGAGACAAAGATGCTGACTGAACTGGAAGGAGACAAGGATGCTGACTGGACTGGAGGGAAACAAGGATTCTGATTGGTTCCTCACCTTTTTCCAATTATAATTTCATCCTTTTTACAGGACTGTGATTCCAAATTAAGATTTCTATCAGACAGTAATTCATACATCAGAAACTATTCATTTCTTATTCCACATGCTTATACTTGTCCAGGTAGACAGAATACGTAAGTATGATCACCTCCATCCAACAGACGAGGCAGCTGGGGGTTTAACAGTTGCCCAAAGTCACCCAACTAGGAAATGGCATCTCCCCTCACACCTCCGGCTCTTATACACTAAAAACTCAACTCAGTCCCACAAAAGCGCATTCAGGTGTGTAGCTGGACGTTAACCCTCACCTCAGACCATGCTAATGCGTCTGCCCAGAGCGAGAGAGAAAAGGGAAGATGGGGGTGAGATCCGATGTGGCTGTCCAGGCCTAACCTGCGTTTGCCAACCTCACGCCCAAGTTTTGGTAACATCTGCCTCTTCTGTCAGAACCACAAGCCCAGAAACCGTAACGCTGTGATAACATGTTCGGCTGGCAATTTGAAGAGATTCACACGTCCCCGAGGAGTTACAAAACCACGCACCTAGATCCACAGGCACCTGAGAACGCCGCCTGCGAATGGATGCCTCTGGAAGGGGAGCTGGGGCCCGTCGGGTGGAGAGCACTACTTCCGGGCCACTCTAGGCTCCCTGCAGGTGCTCCAACATTAGGGCTTGCTAGACCCTCCTGGGGAGGTGGCAGAGATTCGGGCCCCCAGCTCCTGATCCGGCAGGTCTGCCAATAACCTACGTTTTCCAGCAGCGCCCTGGCAATTCTGATGCCAGCAGGGCATGGACGCCGCTCCCCTATGCTCATGGCCACACCACTCTGAGGAGAGCGACAGGTCCCCCGTTCCAGGGGTGGCTCTCACGAATGACACCAGAGACGGTCAACATCTGAAAGTGGTCCCTACGTTCAGTCCTTCTGACTGGGGAGTCAACTGTAGCTAAAAGTTTTCAAAGAAATGACAAATACCTACCACGTATTTATCGCATTTCCACATTGAAATGTCCAGTCCCTTTTGTTGCCTGAGACTCAGCTCCCCCTCTTCCCCCATCTCCATACCTCTGAGCAGGCGGTGCCGGAATTGCCCAATCTGTCCATAAGGCAAGAGTTGCTTAAACTACTATCCATACGACTCAATTTGTCAGTAAAAACTGCCACCAGCGCTGTGCTTGCAGAAAAATGCCCATAAATGCATTATTGCGACGGGCAGATCGATGTCTATCATAAAAACAAATAGATTTAACAAGAGCCTGCTTTTCCGAGCGATGCCATTGGTGGGCTGCCCATTCCGGCTGGCCCTGGACTTCTGGGAATGGGCCATAGCGCCGGGGTTGGATACTCCGCTGACTTCACAAGTGATACGGGCAGGAAATTATTCTAACAAGAAAATTTTCCAAGTAGTAAAGTGAACACAGTAGGCACTGAGCGCTCTCTCACAGTTCCTTTCGCGGTGACACAGGTACACACACGAAAACAAACGCGACAGCCGTCAGAAAACGTGTCTGTCGAATCTGTAACTGGTTTTACCGCAGGTGCATCACAGGCTACAGGAGTTTCTCCCAGGTGGGCGGGAGGGGACAGGAGGCCTCCACCCTCCCTGGAGACGCCCACTCCTCTGGAAAGCCCCCAATCTAAAAGAAAGCAACTTGTGGTACAAAAAAACAAACAAACACCCCACAAATTTCAGCATTGCACCCATGGGCGAGGGCGTGACCGCTGTGCCTGGGGCCCCGGGGCCAGACGATTGAGCTGTTTGCCTGGAGCAGACAGGAGGGTGGCTGCCCCAGACTGGAGTCACTTCCAGGGACCGTGCACTTTGGCAAGACACTGCTTGTGACAGATTTACGCGTGAGCCAGAGCAGCCCAGACCACTCGGATCCCTTCAAAGGTTACAAAAGGTCACAAAAATGATTCATTCCTCTTCTTAGACAGTTCACTTTAACAGCCATATAAAGGAGCAGTTACTCACTGTTTTCCATATATTCATTATGCGGTTTCCCCAAACCCTACGGCCCTCCTATAGAAGCTTTCTATCACCGTTGACTTTCCTAAGTCAAAAGAAAACTAGGCTCTTTCTTTCCACTGACCAACAGATACGGGGCAGTTACCCGAACGTCGCAGAACATACATCCCGCAGGATTTTGTCTACAACACTGAGTCTCCCTGTGCCCAGACAGGCCTCCACAACTAGCAGAATGGGGACAACGATCAACCAAGGGAACTAGCCTCCTGAATGCACCCCTTGCAGATTAACCACACACACTCACTTCACACCAAGAACGGGGCGTGGGGTGGCTCATTTATCGTGCGTATACATGAAAACACTGGTACATGGTCCACGCTCACTCAATGGTAATACTGTAGTTTATGTGTATGACTGTATCATCTTTCAGGTTGTCTTTAAATCATATTCTATGATAACACCCCATCTCTTTCAGAAAGTAGCTGAGTCAGAAGCTCCCATCTCCGTAAACAGGGTCAGGGGGAACTGTGACAGAGGCCCACGGAGCACAGGGCCTTCCAGAGCCCAGAGCCCAATGTGCCCACCTGGAGTGAGCAGACACACTCACAGGAAGTCGGGACCCTCGGGGTTCGTGCACTTAGAGGAGGAAGTCTACGCCAGGCAAGGGCGTCGGGCGGGGCATCTCTTTCAGAAAGTAGCTGAGTCAGAAGCTCCCATCCCCGTAAACAGGGTCGGGGGGACTGTGACAGAGGCCCACGGAGCTCAGGGCCTTCCAGAGCCCAGAGCCCAATGTGCCCAGCTGGAGTGAGCAGAGACACACTCACAGGAAGTCGGGACCCTCAGGGTTTGTGCACTTAGAAGAGGAAGTCTCCGCCAGACAAGGGCGTCGGGCGGGGTCAGAGTGACGTGTGAAGATGACCTGACAGGTGGTAGCAGACGACCACAGGAAAGAGTTCAGAAAGTGTGCTTCTGCTTCCTTTTCTTTTCTACGAAGGAGAAAAGACCCGCAACTGGAAAAGGGCATCGGTGCCCCCAAAAGGAAGTTGGAACAGGACAATCTGGGTGGTTTGAATCACTGGCTTCTAAATATCCTCTGTACAGTAAGAGAAAGGAAACGTAGTGCGGTAAGTGTATATTATTAAGAAACACTGAGGACAGTACACTGTGCTGGGTTCCTGAGAAAAAGGCTGGAGGAGAAACGGCGGGAACGCCCACAAGGCCGGTTCTTCTGCAGGCCTGGCCTCCCTCCTTCCGTCTGCAGGACGGACAGGCGTGCGGGGAACCTGGGACAGGGGCCCAAGTGGAAGACCAGGCCCATGAGGTCAGTCAGGCCCAAAACAGAGAGAACAAGGAAGGTCTGAGGATCCCAGCAGCGGAACAGGAGCAGCGAGGCGCTACCTGGGTCTGCTCTGCTGGGTTCTGCAGGCCTTTTAACACAGTGTCTAATGCAGCGGTTCTCAACCTGTGGGTCGTGACCCCTTTGGGGTCGAACGACCCTCTCACAGGGGTGGCCTAAGACCATCGGAAAACACATATGTAATTACGTACTGTTTTTGTGAATAATCACTATGCTTTAATTATGTTCAATTTGTAACAATGAAAGTACATCCTGCATATCAGATATTTACATGACGATTCATAACAGTAGCAAAATTACAGTTATGAAGTAGCAACGAAAATAATTTTATGGTTGGGGGTCACCACACCATGAGGAACTGTATTAAAGGGTCGCAGCATTAGGAAGGTTGAGAACCACTGGTAATGAGAGTGAAATCCAGCTCCTAACACAGGCCTTTGCTCATGAAAGAACTTGCACGCAGAAGGTGGGTGAGGAGACTGTGCCCAGGCCTGGTTCACCCAGCCCCACGGTCACAGGCTCAGCCCTGCTGTTCAGTCCTAACCAAGAGCAGAGCCAGGAAGCAAGGCCGCAGGGCAGGGCAGGCCAGCCCTCTGCTGCTTGCAGACCCCGGGCCTTAGCAAGTGTGGGCCTGGTGTGAACTGCCGAACCGGCAATGCCATGCGAGTTACCCCAGGACCGCCCACCCCCACACCCCACTGCTTTGTATCTTTCTCACCTCCCTGAGTGTCTAATCCAGGGGTGGGGAACGTCCCGCCCTGCCAGGCATTAGGAGTGAGTTAATTAAATATTCAACCAAACGGAGCAGGCTAGTTTTTAAGTTGATCATTCTGTATGGCCCGTGGATGATGCTATAAATATTCCAAGGCCCTTGGCAGAGAAAAGGTTCCCACCCCTGGTCTAGTCCATGGCGGACTCGGGAGGACCACCAAACCATCTCCCAGCCTTTGTCTGGGGATGGGGAGGGGAAGCCTTGCTCGGAGACACCACGGGTTCCACGTGAATAACCAGGACAGCTCTTCGCTCTTTGCCTTCAACAGCTTCGCCTTCTACCTCCACCAGCTGTGGCCCCTCTCGGGTAACGGTCCACCCAACCAGGCAAAAGCTGTGTTCACCCACACAAACTGTGCTCCCAGGACAGAAAGCCGGCTCCTGGGCCGAGGCCTCGAGAGAGAAACCCCCTGAGATTCGGACAGTTAGGAGCCCGGCGTGGGGGTGTGAGGGTAGGGCTGCTCTCCTGCATTATCCCCACTTGGGAATGATGGCCGGTGCCCATGGCTCTCAGGCCACTTGTCACTCGAGGTGCCCATGGAGGGTACGGGGTGTGATGTATACAAACCCAGCAGCTAACGGGGACCCCACCTGGTCCTCCTCTCCACCTGCCTCACACAAGACAGCGACTGGAAGTCTGCACAAGGAGAGGCCTGAGGAGGGGCTTCTGGAAGCTTCCTGGGAGCTAAAGGGGAGCGGCAGCCCACCTGGCGCTGGTGAGCAGGGCAGGAGGGTGGGCAGTGCTGGCATGAAGGTGTTGCCACCTGGAGGTCGGGCAGGGACGGCCAGGTGTCCACACCAAGCCTCGGTCACTGCAGTGAGACTTGGTCCTGGACACCAGACCCAGGGCGAACCGGGCACACGTGTGCACCCCTGAGCACACCTGGACACACCTGAGCCTACCTGGGCCCGTGCGGGTGGGTGGGGGGCAGGGCGGGCTCCACCGGGCCAGTGAGATGAGGGAGCCCTTAGGCCACTCGGGGCCGGACTGCCCCACGGGCTGCAG
>NW_005370286.1:140083-144975 GCF_000412655.1 Myotis brandtii | reverse complement strand
TGGCCACACGGAGCTCACCCGTGGAGCAGCCAGGATATCTGCTTGGGTTGAGGGGACGATGCAGGAAAGGCCTGAAAGAGAACATGAACCGCATGGGCTTCTATCACAGGAAACACCCGCACCAGGTAAGGGCCAGTGTTGATTGTGGGATGTGGGTCCCCGGCCCCGTCCCCATTGGAGAGAGGCCACCGCGGATCTGACCTGGCTCATCCTTCCAAACTGTGGTGGCGTTAGAGAACTGACCACCGGACAGTGTATATGACACAGGTCAGTGAGCGGATAAGTGCAGCTTCCGGTGTGTGTGTGGGTCCACGGGCTCAGAGGAGGCCTTGTGCCTTGGGCCTGCCTTGGGCTGTCTGGCTGTGGATGGCTTGGGTGGGGGGTTTCCTTGGATGTTGGCCTTTCGGAAAGAGGCTCCTACACTCATTACCAAGTGTTTTTGATCCATTTTCGGGAAGGGCTCTGCTGGTAACACGCTGCCTGCGGTTTGGGCAGAGTCTTGTAAGTGGTGTGAAGTGCACCCGGGCGCCCGGAGGCGGGGGTCTCCCGCCGCCCCCGCCTGCGGGATGAGCAGAAGCACCTGGCTCACTGTGACTTGGAAATTAATGCAAGAGGCGTGGGGATTTGGATGCTGAGACTGCGCTCTGTCCTCGTCTGCTCTGCCTGGGAGACGACAAATGAGAACCAAGACAGGGAAGCCCCCCATGCAGGTGCTCTGTCTCAGACCCCAGATATCAATCAGGGAAGGGCAGGCAGTGCGTCCCTTCCGAGGGGACTGCGCCGTCTCGCCCCAGGGCACTGATTTAAAATAACACGAGGAGGCAAAACTGGGAAGAGCCCCAGACCCGTGGGCAGCAGAGCTATGGTGCCGACGGGGCGGTGGAAGTCTGTCCCAGGATCCCATCATCTGCTAGGTAATCTGGGGAGTCAGGAATGAGAGGGTGAGGTCCTAGGGGTGGTCCCTCCATCTGTCTCACCAACAGCCACTGCAGACGAAGCCCTGCTGGCCCAGCAGGGACCATGTGGCTCCAGGGCCATCACAGCCATCTTTGCCGGGAGGGGCTCCCATGGAGATAGAGAGGAAGGCCCCAGCCAGCACTGTTGAGCCCCTGGACCCAGCCTGATCTGAAGGTGGCCGTCCCTGGACTTCTCATGTCTGTGTGACAATGAATTATTTTGTTTGAATAAACAAGTTTGAGTTGTTTTTGTAATCGAGTCTTGAGTAATACAAGTGTACCTGGGCACTGTGCTACCTGTTTTACTTGTGTTGTCCTTTTAAAATCTTACAGCTTTGCCCGGCCAGTGTGCTCAGTGGTTGAGCGTCAACCTATGAACCAGGAGGTCAGGGTTAAATTCCTGGTCAGGGCACATGCCTGGGTTGTGGGTTTGATCCCCAGTAGGGGGCGTGCAGGAGGCGGCCGATCGACCCATGATTCTTTCTCATCATCGATGTTTTTATCTCTCTTTCCCTCTTCCTCCTTCT
The DNA here is from genome assembly GCF_000412655.1 of Myotis brandtii. Lineage (NCBI taxonomy): Eukaryota > Metazoa > Chordata > Mammalia > Chiroptera > Vespertilionidae > Myotis > Myotis brandtii. The sequence goes on along the minus strand of NW_005370286.1, from coordinate 143,492 downwards.
TTGAAATCAAGAAAAACGTAAAAAAAAAAATCTCACAGATTTGTGAGATGAGCATCATTATACCCATTTTACAGTGAGGAGACTGAGGAGGAAAGAGGTCAGATTACTTGTGCACAGCTACTCAGCTACGAAATGGTAGCGCTGGGACTGACTTGTGTGGAGTTATTGATCCCCAAGGTTCAATGTTTTCTAAGAATATTCTCAATTCCTCTGAATATAGGATTAGGGAGGGGAAAGGAAGAAAGGAGAGAGAGAGAGAGAGAGAGAGGGAGAGAGAGAAGCAGGAGGCATGAAGGGAGGGAGCGAGAAAGAGAGACAGAAAAAAAAAGACTCTGTTAGCATTTTTGAATTGAGGAATTTAAAATCTTTTGGTGGCAAGTGATGATGGTGTATTTCTAGGGCTTAGGGATTTTATCTTGCTATTTGTTCTTCAAATAAAAGAATCAGAGTTGCTGACTTAGTTTAAACCAACTCCAAAGACTGCCGAGTTGACTGCTGATTAAAAACTTGTCTTTCTCGGGTCTGAGACGGGAATAGCGGATCTGACTTCCCTGAATGTGTTGCTTCTTGCAAATTTGATTTTCATTTGCAGAGCTTGAGCATGCCAATGATTGGGGAAATGTAGCTTGGTTATTAACAAGCCAGAAATAGTACCGCTTTGGCATCTACCCATGCTCGTGCAATAAAAATAGATCGGAAAAAGTCTGACGAGGAAAGTAAAGGTGATTTTGGACCCATTAGTCTCACAGTTATTCCGGGCACCCGTCTGTGGGCTAATTCCAGAGTAAACAGGCCCCTAGATGAATAGAATCTCTAGGTGATAGTAATGGGAAAGGTCACTTTTGATTCAGCGTGCTTTGCCATTTGTGAATTGAGCATGGATCTCTGCAGAAGTCTACACATTCCAGCCGTTGCATTTCTGCTCTCTGGCCGAGACGAGCCCTCATTTTTAATGGTTCCACCTGCATTACCTTGCATTTTTCAGATCCTCAATGTTTCATTTCCCCTCGGTTCTGCTAGCTAAAACTTCTTTTTCCAACTTCTTTTTTTCCTGATGATTTGTTCCTTCATACACATCCTGCAGCCACAGCCCTGTGCTGGGGGGCTGCAGGGAGGGGGGCCTGTGGGGAAGAAGGAGGCAGGCTCCCCTAACCTCATGAGCCACAAGAAGGTTTTCAGATTCCCACCGACTTAGAAATGAAGCTGTGGGGATTGGGCTCGAGCCTGCCTCTTGCATCAGTGCAAATGGGCTTTGTGATGGCCGCGTGGAACCGTGTGCTCGAATGTGCTGGGAGTTTTAGACAATTTTTCAAACATCCACGTAGGTAATGTCGGAATATTTCTGAAACGGGATCCTATGTCCTCAGGATGCGCCCAGGCAACAGGCCTGGGGCCGCGCAGGGAGGAAGGAGGAGACTAGGAAAGAATTTCCATTTTCATTCCCTGGGTCAACAGCCTGGCAGCTCACTCCCGATGGCTCTCTCCGGCTTCAGGAGAAATTCTCCGCGGCTCCCTGCGCTGCTCTCAGGAATTAGCGACGCTGCGGCTGACAGAGCTGTTGATGAAAGTATCTTTTCTGAATCGTTCAAAAATCCAAAAGGAGTCCAACTTGGACAGTTTAAGACAACGGAGCGAGGGTCCCGGTGAGCTCCGGGGGCCGAGGGAGGCTCTTTCCTAGCAAATGCAATTTCTCCTCCCTGAATTTCCTCCGGGCTCCAGCGCTTGGTTGGAAACGGTGGCCGTTTTGAAAGGATTTCTTCACGAAGAAGCGGCTGCCAAAGGTCATATTACGAATATGTTTCTGGGGTGATAACATTTTGATTAGATATGCCAGGATCTCCTAGCCTGCCCTGGGAATGTCATCGTCTACCATTTTCCATTATTTTAAGAAAATCATGGGAGCGGATGCTGTTGAGCAATCAGACATGAATGCTGTGGCTTATTTTCTGTGCTGTAATGTGCCAGCACCGTGGGCGTCGTTGCAGGAAATAAACGATTCTTCCCCAATAAACCAAATGCCTAAAGAAGCCCCCGGAGGAGGCGGGATGTCCATAAAAGTTGAAATGGATTTCATAATGTGGCACTCAATTTAGTGGAATAAGTGGGATTCAAAAATAATCCAATCTTCCGAGGGAAAGTACCTCTCTCCTCACCTGAGCGGGGCTCATGTAGGACCCAGGCCCAGCACAGGTGGTTTCATTTGTGCCTAAATGTATTTATTAAATTACCCGTTTTCCCTCCATTGAAATTTCTCTCTCTCCCTCTCTCTCTGTCTCTCTCTCCCCCCCCCACCTTGAAAAATTGGCTCCTCAGAGACGCCGACCAGAAAGCATCCATCAAAGGCCAGCTCTGACTCTGCAGCTTAGTGAGAAGAGGCTCGTGTGTGCGCCTGCGTAGTTCTGCCTCGAAGATTCTCAGGAGCAGAAAATATTTCAAAAATGATAGCAGGACACTGACCTCATTAATTGTTCTCTAATCCCGGCATTGAAATAAAGTAACAAAACCCACGCTCAGCACCAGAAGGCGAGGGGAGAAACTGCTTGGCATTGTGATGGATGGCAGCGGGGTGCACGGAAGGAAAGGGGGGGCACTGGGAGGAGCTGGAAACACCCAGGGAAGGACGCAACAGGCCCTGGGTGCCTGTGCCACTGGGTTTCCTGACACATCGGCACCAAGACGAGAGAGCAGGAATGAAGAGAGACGAGGGCCGGCAGCCCACGGAGGTGTATGAGCGTGGCGCTGGGACACAGGCGGCCCTGCACGATGTCCCGGGACGTCATGATGGTCTAATAGGCAAGCGCGTAGCCACCAACGTAAAACTGATAGTTTACTTTAAATTCTTCTTGTATTTTATCCCTAATCTTTTAATAACAGAAACGAAAAATAATTGGTACATGACCTGATGCAGTTTAACGATGACACGTTCACGAAGATGCGTGCATCCACCGTTTCCAACCATAACATCGCCGCCACTCTCCAGCCGTCAGGCGTTCACATGGATTCTGTAAATGTGCAAAAACTCAAAGCGAATCTATTAAAGAACAAGCCAACACAGCGTCAGGCTGGAAACAAGGCAGATGGGATGGGAGAGGAGAAGAGAGACGCTTTTTTTCCCCGCCCCCGGCCTCCCAGCAGCCCGTTCTCATGACTAACCTGCCCAGCGCCCCACAAACTCTCAGTCATTCGCACCTTCCCGGGCGTCTGTACGCCAGCCAATTGTTCAGGGGAGCAACGCGTAATATGACTGCCACACTTCACAGTGGAAAGTCAAACAGCAATGATTTCCTTTGCCAGCCTGACACCCGCCGCCTTGACCGTGTGGGTGAAATCCCTGGGCACTGGGCCTGTGAGGGTGGCCGCTGATGGTGCTGCCCAGCTCCCCGCCTCCAGCACCCCCACACACACGCAT
>NW_005370286.1:122618-139883 GCF_000412655.1 Myotis brandtii | reverse complement strand
TGCCCGCATGCCCGCACGCCCGCACGCCCGCACACACGCACGCGGTCGCTGGGGCATCCACGCCCTTTATCTCAGTGAAAATCCTATACATCATGATAACCGGGGAATTAATGCCAAAAACAACATGATCCCCACAACTATGCTGTGTATCTGGGTGCTCCAGAGAAATGGAAGGTATATCTATATCTATATCTATATCTATATCTATATCTATATCTATACCATCTATACATATCTATATATCCATATCCGCATATACATATCTATATCTATCTATCTATCTATCTATCAATCATCTATCTATCTACGGACAGTCCTCAGGTTACGTCGGACTCGACATACATCATTTCGTGGTTACGTCGCCATCTCCCATTTATTTATTAAAAAAAAAAAGTTCCGTCATTTTGCCATATGACATATGTGCCTTTATGTTTTTTATTATTTATTTACCACAAGTAAAGGTCAGGAATTGTTATCTTTCTTTTAAATTTTTTTTTTACTGTTTCACTTCATTACTGCTGTGTATGTGCTCCATGCGAGTGATGTAGGTGCTTATGTAGGTGGGTTCCGACTTACAGCAAGAATCATGTTACGTTGCCGTAGGAACAGATCTCCGACGTAATCCGAGGACCTATTGTATTTATCTCTCTAACTTCTCATTTGATTATGGGAGCTGAAAACGGCCCAGAACTGCAGTTGGTGAGTAGAGACCCAGGGGAGCTGATGGATGGACAAGTTCAGGTCCGAGTGGAACTGAAGGTGGAAGAGGCCCGTGTCCCCGCCCAGCCTGGCAGAGGGCGCACCTTCTCCCTTACCCGGCTTTTGCCCTCGACCTCCCGTGGATCGGAGGAAGCCACGTGGGGTGGGCAACTGCCTAACTCAGTCTCCTGACCTCAGTGTTCATCTCCACCCTAGACACACCCAGAACAACACTTCCTCTGGGCACCTCGAGGCCCCGTCTGGCGGACACATAACCCTCACCCCTACCCGCTGGTGCTGAAGAGCACTGGGCGTCCCTTAACAAACGCATCATCTATTTGAACTCACTGCTCAGAACAAAGAAAGACTCAGAGAACATGGATGTCTTGACTCAGGTTTTGCAGGGGACTACCAGGAAAGAGCCGGGTGCCCCTGGTCTCGCCAGCAGGCTGCGGCCCTGTCTGTGCCCTCTTCCCGGGGCTTCCCTGCTGGACCCCCGAGTGGGGATTAGAGATGAAGTGGCCGGCAGCCCCGACCCCAGGCAGCCTGAGGAAGGGGACACCCTCGGAGCTTGCTTGTGGGATGGTGTGGGCAGAGGGACGAGGAGTGGGGCAGAGCCCGGGTGCGCAGGCCAACGTCGCAGGCAGCCACCCCACTCAGCTCCTGCCGTGACCTCCTACTGAGACCGGATCTAGCAGATAAAAATCCAGGACACCCGGTTACATTTGCCTTTCAGGCGCACAGCAAGCTTTTTAGTATAAATATGTCCCCAATATCGTCCAGATAGTTGATCTGAAATGTACCTGGGCATCCTGCCTCCAGGCCGGTGAGAGGGGCAGACCGCCCCCCTCACCCGCTCCATCTCCAAGATCAAGTTCTGCCCCAGGCCCAGGGTGGGCAGAGCCAGCCAGCCCTCCAGCCACTCCCCGCCCTTAGCTCCAGGTAAGGGAAGTCCTGTCCCCTCTCCTCGGGGTGAGCCTCTGGCTGGGACTTGAATTTAGACTACGAGGAGCATTTAACTTATCCCTGGGCAAAGGAGCCCTAACTCAGGACTGGCCAGCTCCTGGGAGAGAGAGGGAAAGGGCCACTTGCGTTTGCTGTCTTTTTTTCTTTTGTCTTCCTTTTTTTTTTTGGCTGAGAAGTTGATAGCATCAGAAAAGACAAGATACGGGCTATTTTGCCAATAACTGACCCATGACACTAAGTTTTAGAGAATCGGATCATACTTAGCGTGAAGTTGGCGCTGAGCATCAGTCTTTGATGACTGACCGCACCCTCCTGTCCACCTGGTCTCGGGGCAGGTGGGAGGGCCGGACCGCAGGTGAGAGGCCTCGGGGCAGGGCGGCCGCTGTCCCATCATACCCAGCAGCTGGCACCTGCAGTCCAGCAAGGGGACCCAGTGACGTCTATGTCTTTCTTTAGCAAGAAAAAAAAAATGCATTTTGCGAATGACAAAGAGCGCGTGTTGCACAACAGAAGGACGATTTGTCCTGGTCCCGAAGTGGCCGCTGCGTTGGGGCTGGGACAGGACTCACCGGCCTTGCTTTCCCTCCAGGTGTGGTCTACTTAACCCCACGAGCGAGAATCACATCTCTAATTAGAGTGACATGCAAAATGAGAAGCCTCTTTAGGGAACATCTCTGGGTCCTGGTCCTCGCAAGGATCCGTTGCCATGGAAGCGAGCGTGCAGCTCCCCAAATCGAGAGTGGCAAGCCGCCTTCGCCCGCTCTCGCCGTGACGGCTCCTTTAAATAAAGTTGCCTTTTTGCCTTAGGTTTCTGAATCAACATTAACCCGGGTTTTTAGTGCAAAATCTTGATTTCAAGGTTATTGATGCCACACGAAATTAATACAGCCTGCTCCGCAGCACCCTGCAAAGCCGGGGCCACTCCTGTCTCCTGAAAGCTTGACATTTGTTTTTCATCATGAACTCAAAGGTCAAGAGCTGCAGACGGATCAGGGTACCTGCCCGCGTTTGCATTTACATGCGTTTTATTTTATTCCCGCACGCAGGCGCCTCTCAGGAGCTCCCCTGCCCGCCGGGATGAGACTGTGGCGGCCCCCTGTCCGCTAGGCCGGCCGCACTAGCAGAGTTGTCAAGCTGCTATCGCGACATCATTTGAATTAAAATAAGAAACATATGCCGACTTGATATTTCAAAAGCCAAAGCTTTACGTTTCACCTTGGCTAACACGGGCCAAGATTGAAAGTGTACAAATTTCTGACTTATTAGTGTAGCTCAGGGAACAGGGACTCAGGACAGAATCGAGTCTTATTATGCCCTTTTGGGGAAGCCATTGACATCTCGCCCTCCGCATAACCCAAACATGATTAGCTGATAATTGATTTGGAATTGATGGGAACGGTTGCTCACTTTTTTCCTTCACAAAGGAATTTTTCTTTTGCCTTATGTGCGTATTTCTGTTCAAGGTAAGCATGCGGCTGGTACCCCTGCACCCCCTTTTTTTTGTGATCCCAAATAACATTTTATATTTTTACCCAAATACCTGTGGAGCTGACAGGGCATGATGCATTCATTTTCCTTGATTTTGTAGTGAGGGAAAAGGCTAGCATGAATAATTCAAAAATAATGCTGAGACTGTTAAGATTTAGTATGGGAGAGGTCATCACAGTTGGGAGAAATGAGCTAGGAGACTATTACTATTCCACGATCTTTGAATCTCAAGGTGACATCATTATTATTTCTCTATATCTATAATGTGGTGCTGCAACCAGCTTATTGCTGTGTTTCTCATGTAGGGGAGAAAGATCAATTACATACAGACCTCAGAATGTGAACCGAAGCAGCGTGCCCAATAAAACTGTCATTAACAGTCCCCACAATTTTAGCTGCATGCTTCCAGGTCAAGCTGCTTTAAAAATGATAACTGACATTGAGAGGTTGAATAAAGAGCACCCCTTCTAAAGGGAGCCATTTCTTAGCCCAAACATGGGGACGCCTTAATAACACTTGCTAATTTCAGCCTGAGCGGCCACAAGTACCCTCATCATCAGCTTAGCACTGAGGACCCTTCTGTCCAGTGTCCCCCCCCCCCCGCCCCCCCACCCCAGCCCGAAAACTAGGTTGTTGCAGGATCCACACGGATAGCAGGCACTCTTGAGTAAGCATAAAGCCGTCCCGTGCAATCATATTTAATTTATTCCTGTTTGCAACCAGAAGCGGAAAGATATCACCCCAAAATCAAATGCATGCGAGGGCGGTGTTTACGGCGCTTGCTTCCCCATTTGTTACCCCAGCGTAATCAGCCATAAATCTTGCTTTCTCTGGAACGAGATTAAAAAAGCACCTCTACATTCAAAAATATTAAAATGGAATAGAGCTATTACTTCTGCAAAATCCCCCCCTTTTTTTCCTGCCCCCAAAGGGTCCCTACATGTTTAAAACATCTTTCTCACTTCACAGAATTTTACAAGCCTTCCCACCAGCTTACTTTTTAATTAAAACGTTCCTGTTGGTGTCAGACCTCGGAAACATCGCGTCGGGTTTCAAGGTTTCACAGTTCGGAGCGTCTGCGATGTTTGCAGGTGGGGATGCCCAGGGCCGGAGGTGTCTCTTTTTAAGTGGTGCCAACGCCGTTGGTGGCCACGGGATCACTGCGGGCTCTCCAAGCGGCCACCGGGCCTCTCGCCAGTGGCAGGTGCCCTCGGACACAGGAGGGGGCGGTCAGTAACAAAAGACACCCCTGAGCCTGTCCCTGCAGCCATGTTTTTCTTATAAGGTGATTTTGATAATGATGAGTTATTTCTGCATCAGCTATCTGGAATAATTCTCTGCTATTTAATAATAATAATAATTCTCTGCTTTATTTCCCTGAATTATACCTTAAAATGTTATAATTTGGTATTTATTGTGAATGATGATTTAGAAGTTGACAGTCCCTGTTGGTTGACTTCCTAAAAGGCATCCTTCCTCCTCCTCCTCTTCCTCCTCCTCTTCTTCCTCCTCCTCCTCTTCCTCCTCCTCCTTCCCTTGTCTCCTCTTCTATCTCCATCTCATTCCCTCTGGTCTTGTTCATTTTCCATCCCCATTTTCCCCTCCCCCCCCTTACCCTCTGGCTGTCACCACACAGTTGTCTGTGTCTATGTGTTATTTATATTTATATATAATTTTTTTTTGCTTAATCTCCTTCACCTCCTTTCATCCAGCCCCACCCCCTCCTCTCTGACAGCTGTCAGTCTGTTCCGTGCAGCCACGCCTCTGCTTCTATTTTGTTGATCAGTTTACTGTGTTCATTAGATCCCACAAGTAGGTGAGATCCCATGGCCCTTGTCTTCCTCTGGCCGGCGTATTTCGCTTAGCGGCCACCCGGGACTTGCCGAGTGAGGATGCTGAACCAAGGCCAGGAGGACCAGGTCCCGGTGGGTGTCCTGGCGCCTGCCTCACCCCTGCCAGGCCTGCTGCTCACCTGCCTCCGTCGGTGGGGACAGTCGGGGTTCATAGCCGAGCTGCTTTACCGGTTCCTGGGTCCGGCGTCCCCAGCGTGTCCGACTCACACGGCGCGTGGAACGCAGTTAAACTGCAGTGGGTTCCACCGAGACCAAGTGCGGTTGGCATCCCGGCTGAGACTGGGGGGAGGAAGGCCGTGAGAGTGAGCCGAGTTCCACCCGCTCGGGAAGGGCCTGGCCGGGTGAGTTGAAGGCACTACTGGTCAGTCCTGTTTAGCTGAGAGAAGCACAGAATTCATTCTTTCAAAGCATCGAAGGAAATGAATGGCATGGGTGTTGAGGACAAAGGTATGAAACACGACCACGCAAGCCCACAACCGCAGCATCCAGGGTGCCGGGTTCATCCACACAGACAACATATTCGCCCCCTGTGTCCTGGCACCCACCTTCTCAGGAGTCCCCCCTCCGAGTGGAGCCCCCAGGCCCATGAGGGCAGAGATGGCAGCTCAAGCCCCCCCCCCCACCCCCCCACCCCCGCCAAGGGCTTTCCTGGCAGCTGTCCCGTGCCCTGCATGCCCACCGGCCCCTGTTCTCGTCTCCTGGGGCTGCCATGGCTCAGAGTATTACCAACCAGGTGGCCTAAAACAACAGAAATGTCTTCTCTCAAAGTTCGGGAGGCCGGACGTCCTAAACCCAGGGGTCTGCAGGGCTGGCTCCTCCCACGGGTCCGAGGGAGAGTCTGCTGGGGCCTGTCTCAGCTCTGGCGGCTCCGGCCCCTCCAGGCGTCACTTCACTCTCTGCCTCCATCCTTCCCTCCGGGTGCCTGGTGTCTCTCCATCTCCCTCTTCTTACAGGAAGCCAGTTAGTGCACAAGGCCCACCCCACCCAGAGTGACCTCCTCTGACCGATTGACTCTACAAAGACCCTGTTTCCCCATAAGGTCCCGCCCGTGAGTCCCGGGGGTTAGGACCAGAGCCTGTCTTTGGAGGACACAGGTCTACCCACTCTGGTTACTACTCGTCTCGTCGAATGAACGCGTTGCTCCTCGGCAGTGGCATCCAAGGGCTGGGGACAGTGCCCGGCGGTTTGAACGCACACAGCTGTCCCCAGGCGGCAGCCTCTTAGCCAAGATCCCTCCAAAGCTACCAACCAACCCTGAGCTTCCCTCCCCTTCTCCTAGAGCAGCCGAGACGCGGGGCTCCGCTCCTCCATGCTGTTCCCACCTGAAGCCAGGGCTGGGGAGCTGCGGGCTGGGCAGAGGCACAGGACAGGGACCCCATCCCACCGTGGGGCTGTCTTTGAAGTGGGAGGAGAAATCTCCCGCCGCAGGGACAGAAACCAGGACGGAGACCCAGGTGGGCTCTGCTCTCCCCACCGACACTCTGTTCAAAGAGAATAGTTTGCGCAAAGCCCAGCAAATAATGGATGAGAGGCAGCGCCGGGCCAGCCCACCAGGAGACAGGCCTGGCCTTCTGTGTTCTTTGTGTCTCCGGCCCGGGCCCTGCTGGGCCGGGGACCTTGCCTGAGAGGGAGGCAGCCCTGCCTCTTGTTTTGTTTTTATTGTTCCTATCGATCGTGCTGTCCGGGAGGCCCTCAGAACTGCCTTGGTGGCCCGGCCACGGCCCACCAGCCAGTGCCTTCTTCCTCGGCGGTGCCTGGGGGCGGTGGAGCCCAGCCTTCTCTCTCCAGGCTTCGTGGCGGCATCCCCTTTGGTCCATAATCACAGCTAATGGGCTGGCCACAGAGCCATCAGGGACATAAAATGGTCTAACACCACATTGACTGTAAATAGCAAAGCCATAAGTGACATTACTTTGCAGATAAGAAACAATCGCATCATTAAGCGAAGGTGTTTAGTGTATCCGTCACCCTAACTTTGATTTATAGCGAGGCATTTGTCTGTCACGGGCGCGATGGAAGCGGTAATGCAGCTCAAGGGTTTCCTCAGAAAATGAAGATGAAGCTGTGGCTCCACTGGGCACAGAGGCAGAGGGGGTGGGCTTCGCTGCCGCCGGCCTGGCCTGCGCCCCACTTCCCGGCCCAGAGGCTGAAGGGGAGGCAGGAAATTAGCCCTGGGGGCCTCCGGGGGGGGGGTACCCAGGGCAGAGGGTGGCAAGGACCAGGGCTAGAGCAACTCTTACCAGCTCCTCCAAATGGCCAGGGCTCCCCCTTTTATTTGAGACTTTACCTCAGAAACATGGAGTGGAAACCCCATTTAGAGTTATTGTGACAAACATGTTTTTTTGTTTTGTTAATCCTCACCCGAGGATATTTTTCCATTGAGCTTTTAGACAGGGAGTGGAAGAGAGAGGGAAAGGCAGAGAGAAACATTGATTGGTTGCCTCTCTGGTGTCCCTGACTGGGGGATGGGGGTGGGAGGGAGTCCTCCAACCACAGTAGGTGCCCTTGACCGGAATCAAACCCGGGACCCTTTGGTCCACAAGCCGACACTCTATCCACTGAGCTAAACTAGCTAGGGTATGACCACTGTGTTTTAAAATGCCAACTTGTTAAGCACTGCTGTTACCATAATCCGTTCAATTTCAATCCAGAAAACAGCTTTGGGAAACTGACCCTGAGCACTGAGCCAGGCCCCAGATGGACCCTGAGGGATCGGGCAGTGTCTGGCCTCCAGGGGTGGTGACCCAGCTGGACACACGCACCGTGGGCATGGTGGCCGCACCAGGGTGAGATGGCTGAATGGGGGGACGTGAGGTCAGGGCCACAGGGCATCGGGACACATGGGCTGCAAGAAGCAGAACCCCCGGCTGATGACCTGCCTTAAGCAAATGAGATATCGGTTTCCAGGTAGAAATGGGGAGGAAGGCAGAGCAGGGCGTGTCCTTCCCACCACCCGACGATGCCACCACGCCAGGCCCCTTCTGTCTTTTTGATCCCGTTCGTTCCTGGCGTCGGCGTTGGTCCTGAGCGCCTGGCCTCCTGGTTGCAAGAGCGTGGCCTCGGCTTCAGACGGAGTGAAGGTTTAGGGCTGAAGAGATTGGAGAGGGGAGGGCAGTGCACCAGCAGCATTGGACCCCCTTTGTCAGGGAAGTCCAAGCTGTCCCAGAAGCTGCCTCCCTCCCCGCCCCGCAGTCCACGTTTGCCTGCGTCTCATTGGCCAGAATGAGATTTCAGGAGTACTTTTCACCGCAAAGGAGGATGGGAAAATGGGGCAGGACATTGGCGGGATCCTTCACCTGGCGCTGGACACATGCCGGAGTCTGTCAGCAGGTAAGTCGGGGACCTGAAACCCACCGTGTCTGCACACAGGTGCCCGCTGGAATAGAGGTCCCCTTGCTGACCCGAATCACCAAAGGACCCCATAACGCTCCGTGCAGGGCCACCCCGAGAAGGGCTGTAGGGGCACATAGCTCCCCTCCCTGAATTCAAGGCCCCTTTGTTCTCATCCTAACCAGCCTTAAACAACAACTTTCAGCCAACACCTAGGAAAAGAAAGCATGACAACGTTGTGATTAAGCCTGGCCGTGTTGCTCAGTGGTTGAGCTTTGACCTCTGAACCAGGAGTTCATGGTTGGATTTCCAATGAAGGCACGTGCCCGGGTGGTGGGCACTGTCGGGAGTGGGGGGCATGCAGGAGGCAGCCAATCAATGCTTCTTTCTCATCATTGATGTTTCTCTCTCCCTCTCCCTCTCCCTCTCCCTTCCTCTCTGTAATCAATAAAAATATATTTAAAAAACAAGTAAACAAAAAACTTAGTGATCAAGAGGACCATGTCTTTGGGGGGAAATGGAGATGGAATGGAAAATTCCGCGGCTCAGTGCCCATAGCTCTAAATGAAAGCAGCGGGAGAAGGCTGGCCATTCTCCCATTGGTTCCAGAGGTGGGTCTCCCCGGCAGCGGCTGGGCCCTCGAGCTTTCTAGAGTGGTCCTGGCAGGGGTGTGGGGGCAGTGTTGGGGATGCTGGCACGATACCCCTGGCTGGAGACAACAGCCACAACACAACACACAACGACACACGGAGAAGGGCCTGGAAGGGGGACAAGCACGATGCGCCTTCTCCACGTGACGGCGTGATGGCGACACCCGGTTTCAGCACAAAGACATCCTCTCGGAGGGCTTCCTGGGGAACCTGGGACGGGAATGGAATGTCGTTGTGCCGCTTGAGGATACAGGCAGGTGACAGGACAGGTCCGCCGGCGGTGCTTCGTGGCGCCGGCGATTCAAAAGACTGTCCGCCTCCTTCCCCCGCGTCCCTCCTAATTCTACGGGCTCGCCTTCCCGGCCACGGGAGCTTACATTTATTTGTAATCTCACTGCTTACACTCCACTGAACAATAAAAGAACAATAAACTTAATAAAAAGCCCAAGTGATTGGAAACTGCTCTGGGAATGGCCGTCCAGTATGAAAGCTATAAATTTCCTTGTGTGCTCACGACCATGTCAGCTAATTTTTATGAAAAGCCCATCTCGGCACATGGCACCGGCGACACGGCGATAGCGCGCCTGGGCCACCAGGCTTCCCCCGGCCACAGAATGGAAAATGCATCATCAAATGATGTTTCGAGCCGCAGATTCATCTTGAAATGCTCACTCTATCCGGGAACATTTCTTTCCTGACCCTGTCTTGCACCTGAACTTTGAATTAATCATTTCTTTTCTATGCTGTTACCCAATACCCACTGGTCCCATTGCGAGGGGAAAACCCAGGAAAACATCTACCAGAAATACCCTCCCTCCGGACCGGCTGATTGGCCCAGGTAGGGCTCCGGTAGACATAATTAGTCCAGGGCACAACAGCGGCGATCCGGGAGCCTAAAAACTTCATCTGGAGCCATTATCCTCGACGATACACTTTTAAGTAAACCCTGGGGGGCCCGTTTCTCATCCCCCGGAGCCCAGTGGGAGTACCCGGTTCCTCAGTCCTCCCGTGGGATTGCCAAGGGGAGACATCGGGCTCCCCTTACCTGTTGACATGATCTGCTTTGCCTAATCACTTCTGATGGTTTCTAATCTGCTCTTCAGATCCCCCCCACCCCCAGTTCTGCATGTTCTAGAAAAATCAAGTTGTTTAACAACAACAACGACAAAAACACCTTGGCCGGCGAGGGGAAGGAAAAATCGCCATCTCGAAGAAGAATGTTCTGTGTAAATGAGCAACGGGTCGGCCATGGTCATTTATCCCCCGCCACGGAGAGTTTGTAAACTTTACGGCCGAGGGCTGAGGAGTGGAGCCTATCTGTCCTGCCTTTGTATGGTTATAATCGTCAATAGATACGGCTCTAACATTTATGGTCGCCCGGGGAGCGAGGGCAGGGCAGCGGGAAGGGGAGGGCTTTAGCGCCGACCCGAAGATCATTGCCACAACCTGGCTCCCCACCAGGCTGGCCATCCATCTGGCCTCCCTGGTGCCTGCCCCTGAGCCCGGCACCCGTGGGGTCTCTGGGCATCTCTGCAAGATGCGTTGGCTGAGTGAGGGGGACGGCAGGGTCCCAGGGCAACGATGGAGCCCTGTGGGGTTCTTGCTGGGCAGTGGCCTGACCTCAGGGTCCTGGGGGGAGGGGTTGGGAGCCAGGGTCTCCAGTGCCCAAGGCCAGCTCTCCATTTGCCAGCACTTGGCACGTTCCGCAATCTCGCTTGGGACCCAGGCCCCAGGGGCTGCAGGGCTGGCTCACTCCAGACTGGCTCGCACGCCACCTGTGAGACAAGGACGCCTTCTGTAGCCGCTTCCCAGAGGTGCTGCCCCTGCCCTGACCCGGCCCAGGACCCCAAGCCCACTGGGTAGAGGCGGGGGCTCTGGGCATCGAGCCAGACTCTCCGGTCCAGGGATGCTGGCCACAACGTCTCCGAGACCAGAAAGAGCCATTTCTCGAGGGAGGGGGGTGCAACACGTGCGGTGACTTTCTCTCTCTCTTTAGGGGGCCTCTCCCCTGCTTACCTTCAAGGCCACGCCGAAAGGCCGCCTCCTCTGGGAAGCCTTCCAGGAAAAGGGCATCTGCTTGCGGTGTCTGCACAGCCCTCAGTTGCATCCGTTACCTGGGTCCGCACCTCCCTCTGACCGAACGGCGCCCCCGGGGCTGAGCGCCCACACGCTTCTCTGTCCCCGGCACAGTGCGGGCTCCAGTGCTGTCCCCCAAACACTCTCCTCCGCACCGGGCATGGAAGTACAACTCACCGCCACGGTCTGTGTGTTTATCTATTTTAAATAAGCTTTAAAAAATGGGAATCTCTAATTCATCTGCAAAATGACGGGCAGCCTGCATTGGAATAATCAGCTAAAAAAAAACCCAAAAAACCCTCGGTGTTTATTTTTCCAGAAATGCACTAACCTCACACCCGTACAATTAAATCCACGTTAATCAAGGTGAAAAGTTAATGCTAAATGAATCAAGGCCCAGTGCTGAGCAACAAGGCGATTTTTCCCCGTTTGGAGGGGTTTAATGCTTAAGAGGCAGTGCCTCCTGATTAATTACTAGGATATGCGGCAGACTCGAGTCTTATGAAAGCCCATTTATTTCAAGTTCGGCTACAGGATTATTCTGCCCGTAACATCACCAATTGTGGTGTTTTCGACTTCATGTTGGAAGAATGGCTTAAACCAGTGATGGCGAACCTTTTGAGCTCGGCGTGTCAGCATTTTGAAAAACCCTAACTTAACTCTGGTGCCGTGTCACATATAGAAATTTTTTGATATTTGCAACCATAGTAAAACAAAGATTTATATTTTTGATATTTATTTTAGATATTTAAATGCCATTTAACAAAGAAAAATCAACCAAAAAAATGAGTTCCCGTGTCACCTCTGACATTCGTGTCATAGGCTCGCCATCACTGGCTTAAACCGTACCTGCTGAGTTTAACTTGACGTGGGTGTGTGTGTGTGGGGGGGGGGGGCGTGTTGCAGTTTCTACTGCCTTCTCCTAAGCCATCAGCTGAACACCTTTTGCGTCATTCCATCAGCCCACCGTCCCGTTATCACTGTCAGCTAGACACGGACGTGGCTTTGTTTTGTCTCCCAGGCTGTGCCATTTTGCAAGTCTTAATTTTAACCCAGTGAAATGCACTTTGGTCTTTCGCGTACCAGGAAAGGCTTGGAGCTGTCATCGTTAACACATGAACATACAGAGAGACGGGTAACTGGATGGATCCCCCACCCCCGTGTAATTAAGACACAGCTTCTGATTTCAATGAAATGACAATTGCACAAAGGATTTGGAAAGCAAGATAAATATGAAGGCGAAGCCACATGTACGGAGTACACGGGAGGGGAGCTGGGAGATTTATGCTTCAAGCGACAAAGCATCCTCCAATCCCGATACTCACCTTCGTGGCTACAATTTGCCAAACGATCTCAAGTCTTGTTAATTAAGAAAAGGGGGCAGGGGCGTGGCTAAGAGCAGGATGGAGAGACGTCCACTGACATCCTTAGGGCCAACCTCCTAGAGAAAAGCGTTGCTCGGAAATATCTAACCAGCGCGTCTGCTCACACTTATTGATGGTTCCTGTGTAGACCTCCGGTTATTAAAACTGGATTTATAATAGACTATCAAAATGTTTGAGACTTCTTCCTTTTTTAAAACTTTCATGTCCTCAGTATTTGATTTCTAGAGAATGAGAATAATGGGCCAGTGTAAAGTAATAGGATTTTTTTTTTCATGACCAGTGTGGTTTAGGGAGTCACTCTGCCTCTCCCCCAACACGTGGCTCGAGTTCTGAAGATGGAGGGCTTTTCTCTTGCCCACAGTCGGTGGAAGGGTCAGGACGAGAATGGAGACATCTCCTTTGGCTCTGAGCCAGCCCAAATTGGCCAAGGGACAAATGTCCCATAATCTGAAGGTATGCAGTAAAAAATGAACCTATTGTTTTTGCCAGCCTTTATTTAGCTGTTTGCAATTTAAAAAAAAAAAGAATTTCTATATTGCTCTAAAGAAAACCATTCTTATAACTTCCGATTCCAAAGGACAGGAAAGTTAGCCGCGGCGAGTGAATGCAGCGGGTCTCCGCGGGAGAGCTCTGCGTTGGCGCTCCCAGCATCCCACAGCTGCGCCGAGAAAGCGGGCATTGCTTGAATCCTGCAGTCTGACGCCTGTGGCTTAAACACAAAGTGTCCTCATTGTGATAAAACTGAAGAAAAACGTAAGTGACGTCCCCTCGGTGTCCGGGCTGCAGTTGCCACCTCTCCTGTTTTGAATCTGCTTGAAGGGAGCTGATCTCCGAGTTGTAAAGTGAAGGGAAGCCAGCCCCGTGAAGCCAGCTCATTGCTTCGGACGCATCGGGGAGGCCGCAGCAGGGCCATGCTCCCAAGTGTTTGCCTTTGGACGTGCAGTTACCAAGCGCAGCCCCTGGACTCCAGGCAGCTGGCCCCAGCGCCTCTGGGCATCTTTGCAAGGAGGACATTTCTAGGGGCACTGGAGTGCCCAGGGTGACGAGGGCATCGCCCTGTGCCCTGTGGCTGATTCAGGTCCCGAGACTAAGTTCCAGTGGGTGGGTTGTGGGCAGTTCCCTGGTTGTGGCTCTGCAGGCACAGTGACCCCCTGTCCGTTCTCCCTCCGGGCCGGTTGCAATGTGTGGGTGTGAGGGGACGCTTGACCGTGGAGGAGGGCGACTGTCAGGATCAGTGAGAACACCGCCTTACGGAGCAGGAACACTGCCAGGCACTTTACAGCCGCCGTCCCACTGCAGCCTCAGGGAGGAGGCGCTATTCCCACGATACAGAGGAGCAAACAGAGGATCCGAGAAATGGCCCCGAGTTGGGGTTTTAACCCAGGCAGCCTGGTGTCAGAGTCTTCGCTCTGACCTGCTGCTCAGCGCTGCCTCTAGGGAAGGCAGGGCCTGACTCCTTACACTTCGGGGCCACCGCAGGGACCCCACCCCTCCTCGGAAAAGCTGCTGGACCCGTATCTAGGCAACGAAAGGACAATGAACAACGAGTGTGACTGTATTATCGAGGAAGGCGGGCAGGTCTGGCCTAAATGCCCACTTGAAATGACAAGCAAGAGACTCACAACCAAAAACGAGTCACGCCACCACCGAACTGAACCCCAATTCCAGGGGCTCTGCTATCAAGAAAATACAGTTACATGGTCTCGGTCCAACCCTCAAAACCTAGTGTCTCATTAACAAGCAAACAGGGCCTCTTTGAGAAACAGTTGAGGGTCAACTAGTTGTTTGTCTAGAATTTCTCCTTTGTCCTCTACTTGATAAGAGATGAGCCCCATTCCAGGTAAAGCTGATATGGAAGTCGGTTCTTGGGGTTGGGGTGGAAGGTGGATGAAAGCTGCCTTCCGTTCTTACATTATTTTCATTTTTCAAATGTTCAGAGCCATGTACTTTGGTTAGTTTTATTTTGTTGTAAACCTTTTGTGTTTTCCCAGAAGTTACTGCTTGCCTCTTTTTTCTCTCTCTCTCTCTCTCACTTGCTTAATTTTGCTTGCTACATTTATTTGCTTCATACCCCAAGTTTTTGCCGGACGTAGAAAACTCCTTAATGCAGCCACAGGCCAGGTAATCAATCAATTCCATTTTAGCTGGGGCCATCTCTCCAGAATCCTCTTTTCCTGCTTCAGTTTTCCAGGAATGTTCTAGGAAAAGGTGTATGTGAGTTAAGATTTAGAGTATCCCCAAAACTGAAAATGCGGATTCTGCCCTCACGCTCAGCGAATCGCTTGGCTGCGTAAATAATCTTATCTCAGAACATCGAAGGCATCACCCCATTGTTACCAGCTCCCGGTCTTGCTGGTAAGAACCCTGATTCTCATTATTTATCTTTTGTACGTGACCACTTTGGTCCTCGCCTTTGCAGGAACATTTTAGAATCTTCCCTTTATTCCTGGTGTCCTAACATGTCATACTACGCCTTCGTGTAGGGTTATTTACATTCATCAGGCTGTGCATTTGGTGGACTTAAATCTAGTGACCAATGGCCTTTAGCTCTAAAAACATTTAAAAAATAATATGTCTTAATACTCTCTTTGCTTTGTTTTCTCTCTGCGGCTCTCCTACAATTCAAACACTAGACCTCCTCGGCTCACCCTCCTGAGTTTCTTATCTCTTCTCTCCCATTCTCCATCTCTCTAACATTTTGTCCTACTTTCTTAGAGGTTTCCTCAATGTTAGCTCCTAAATCAGTGGTTCTCAACCTTCTTAATGCCGCGACCCTTTAATACAGTTCCTCATGTTGTGGTGACCCCCAACCATAAAATTATTTTCGTTGCTACTTCATAACTGTAATTTTACTACTGTTATGAATCGTCAAGTAAATATCTGATATGCAGGATGTATTTTCATTGTTACAAATTGAACATCATTAAAGCATAGTGATTAATCACAAAAACAATATGTAATAATATATGTGTTTTCCGATGGTCTTAGGCGACCCCTGTGAAAGGGTTGTTCGACCCCCAAAGGGGTCTCGACCCACAGGTTGAGAACCGCTGTCTGCCCACCCGCTGGGCACGTTCCTTCCTCCAGGCCAGAGGACAGGGGTGGTTCAGGGCCGGAGGGGGCAATGGGCATCCCTGCAGCGCTGAGAAGGCCTTTCTTGAACTCGGGCCGCAGACCAGGAGGGAGGCCCTCGGGCAGGGCAGGGCGGCACATGGCTGAACTGTCTCCCGCAGGGAGAGGCCACGTTGAAGGAGGGACAGGGAGAGGCCCCATGAAAAACGAGGGGCCCCCGCCTGAGGAGGGGGCGCTTAGCCAAGGGCAGCGCTCTCGCCGGCTCCCCGTGAGGAATGGGCCATCTTTCACCTGCTGCCCGGGAGGCCGCGGCAAGCACTCAGGCCTGGCTCCCGGGCTCGCCGGGCAGTGAATTGGCCGTTTCTTAATGTAAAACCTGCCTTTTCGGGTCATTGTGCCCTTTTATTTACAGCCTGTCTTCGGGGGCTCTTGATCAATAGATCCAGTCCGACAGTATATTTCCTCCTCTCGGTTGTTCTTGGTCATATTTTTAAATTACACGCGGCCGCTAATGACCGCGCAGCTGGCCCTCACG
Organism: Myotis brandtii; assembly: GCF_000412655.1. Classification (NCBI taxonomy): domain Eukaryota; kingdom Metazoa; phylum Chordata; class Mammalia; order Chiroptera; family Vespertilionidae; genus Myotis; species Myotis brandtii. The sequence continues at coordinate 123,829 of NW_005370286.1, read as the reverse complement.
TGGACGGGGCCTTGGGCGGCGGGCGGCCAGGTTTTCAAGGCATCGATCGAGGCAGCCGACTGAGCCCGGCCTCGCAGACCAGCCTGCGTCTGGGCTTGGCTTCTGCTCTGGAGCAGGTGCCCCTCTGGAAGGAAGGGGTGGGCGGCCCGGAGGTGGGTAAGGACCCGGGGAACCTGTCCTCACGCTTGGGCCCTCGGCCTCTGTCTTTAGGGGCAGAATGGAGTTTGGACAGTAGAGTCACCGAGGCCATTTGTTCACTCGCAGCCTCAGCCGCGTGTCCCTTCCACCACGAACAGCACAGGATCCTGAGAATCTCCCACACGGACATCTGTTTCCAGGTGTGGCCTGGGATGTCACCTGGCGAGGGCCACGCAGGAGCCCGGTGCAGGGGCGGGACAGGGGCCCTGATTCCTGCCTCATCTGAGCACAGATGAGGGAGCCTGGCAACATAGAGATGCAGATTCCTAGGATTCAATTAAATGATTGCTTGCATTTTCATGCAAAGGAAGGTAAGTTCTTCACGTGCGTGAGTTGCGTGCCTTTAATAAAACTGCAGCTTTGGGGCTTGAGCGGAACGTGTTAACTTGTGTTGCTGGGAGTGGTTTCCAGGCCTCTGCCGACTGGAGCCCGCAATTCCCACCGACTCGGTAATTCATGGGCAAGGTCTCCTCACACCTCCCCTTCGTTTTCCTCCCCGTATTCCACAGAGCAGCCTCGTCTCCACCTATCAATTACGCGGTATTAATTTATTTCCCTGTATCTCTCTCCCCGTGCTGGGTGGGGGCAGACTCACTGAAAAAAAAAATTAAAAGAAAAATGTATATATTTCCCCTTGCTGGAGGCTTTGGTGAAACAAGGCTCACCTTGGGCACTTGGGATTTCAGCCGCCGAGTCTCACACGCTTTGGATGTATTAATGACCAAAAATAAGAGGGCAGAGAACCTAGAAACCCAGCAGCCGGCGGAGAGCGTGCAAACAGGAAGCCGGCTGATTAAGTGCGAGGGGGGCAACATTAGTCAAAGAATTCGAAATTGTCTTGTGCGAGGAGATGCCATTGTTTTCACAGAATAATTCCATCTATTTTAACATTTTCAAGTGCAGCTCCATTGGCGAGGGCTCTTCCTCCGATTGTGAGCGGCGCTGATGGGAAGGTGTGGCCGCAGGCAGGTCTGTTTTGGCAGCCAGACCCATTCCTGTCTTTTGTTCGGGAG
>NW_005370286.1:120719-122514 GCF_000412655.1 Myotis brandtii | reverse complement strand
CCCCACTGTTCTGGCGAAGTGATGACAGACTTACAGCGTTTCCTTGTGTGTATGGTAACAGATGTTTATGTGAATAACAGACTTCTTTATGAAGGCATACACTTTATAGCCAAATACTAATTAAAAATAATTGCATGTAAGCATTTTTGTTTATTCCCCGTTGTGCGTCTTTAATCATTGGAAATCACCTGCAGTTGGAAGTGGAGACAAAGATTCGATGCCGCAATTAGAAGGGGCCATCTGACCGTGGAGGAGGTAGAAACAGCAACATAGTGGAGGGGGTGGGGGGGAATATCAGAGCAGAGCGGCAGGTCCTCCTGAAGCCTCGAACTCGTCGGGTCAAAATACTAATACGTTACTTTGTTAAACTAATAGGATGTTTGAGCATCGCTCAGCCACCCAAACACCCGCCTCTTGAATAATATCCGATACCTGACACGTTCCGAGCACTAACAAGCTCATTACAAGTGGGTTTTAATTAGAGGCGTAACAGATGGCTCCCAGGACATATGGACAGTGGCGACTCCCTGGCCTTTTTTTTAGATTTTTTTCTTTTCCCTTTGACAGACAAAAAAAATCGCAGGGAATCGCGGGACTCGGAACCCGAGTCTGGGTTTGATAGTATGTGTTCAGTTAAAACCAAGGGCGCGGTGCCGGGAACGTGACTCAGAGCTCCGAACGCCATCGGAAGAAAACGGGGTTAAAATGCCTTTCCTGTTTGCAGGGCCGGCCGTGTGTGCAGCCCCCGGTGACTCACCGTGGCCGCCGGCCCGTCCGGGCTTTGTTTCGCCAGCGCCGCCTGTCACGGCGTTAGGAAGAATTAATAGGACACTTCTGAGTGTTCTTGAACCCCAACCCCCCCCCCCCACGCTCTCCACCGTGACATTTAACAAAAATGCTTCAGCAGGAAATGAAGGAGCGGCTCTAACAGCCGCGTGTGCCCTGTGCATGGGCACCGGCTCCTACCGGGGGCAGGAGAGGAAAGAGGGGACAGGGAAGCGGGGGCCAATTCTACTCTGAGGCTCCTTTGAAATGAGCCAGACTTGCCGTCTGTGTGTGTGTGTGGGGGGGGGGCAGTGAGGCATGTGCTGAATCTTGCATAGAAGAAGCCTGATGTTTTCAGGTGAATTTCCGTATTTTTTGGGAAGAAAAACAACAACACACGTTTGCCTTCGGTGCATAGAAAACCCTTATTGCAATGAACACGTTCCAACCGGAAAAATGAAGCGACGTTAGGAAGTCAAGCGCAGAAAATCACCATTCCACCTGCTTCTCTTTGGAGGGAGGGGACCGCCCCCGCCCGGGAGCAGGTCTTCGTCACCTGCACAAAGGCGGCTAAGGAGCAGGGAGAGATCGCAGGCTGCCGAGATGGCTCCATCACTCAGGGCGGGCAGGCGGGTGACCGGCCACGCGGGCGTCCCCGCCGGCTGGCTTGGTCCACCTCCCTCCACCCGGGTTTTCGATCGGCGCCTCTCCTGCACACACACGCCCTGCACATGCCACTGCCTGGAAACAAGGCCACTTCGCAGCATCCAGCGCCGCAGCCAGAAATAGCAGGAGGCAGAGAGATCGGGTTTTAATTTCATTAAGAATTTTTTTGACAGGCTGACACCCCAGAGCCGTGTTCCAGTTGTTTCTTATCACTGGTGTCCGGGAGGGAACGGGGAGGCGGGGCTGGGGCTCCGGTCCGGACCCGGAGGAAGATTTCCTTTCAGATTTCCTTTCGCAGGGAAGGAGCCCCTCTGGGCACTCAACTCCCGCCAAGCATGGGCGCTGACCCACGGGCGTCCATGGA
>NW_005370286.1:104458-120244 GCF_000412655.1 Myotis brandtii | reverse complement strand
CCCACTTGTTTAAGGTTCTGGACAAAGGCTGCAACCCTAAGGCTCCACAGTCAAGGTCCAGTCCTTATCGCCCAGACCCGCTGCCCTGCCTCCAGTGACTTGGTGGGGGCGGGTAAGGGGAGGGAGGAGAGGCCAGAAAAAGAGCAAAAGTCATTTCTGACTCTGGAGACCCCAAGTCACAATGGCCCCAGGACCTTCCTGGTCAAGGCCCCTGGGGCTCAGGCTGTCACTATTCACGCTCAGCGAGCGCACAAGGACGGCGGTGAAGATGAAGGGATGCCACGGCCTGCGATGCCGTCGGCACAGAGATGAAACCCAGCTCACACTTGACAAGGTGAGTGGCCTGGTGACCGCAGAGCATTGCGTTGAGTTCGGGGGGCCCGAGACCGTGCTGCGTCCCCACTGACCGGCTCGCCTTGGGGAATCGTTGATTTCTGCCGGCACAGCCTGTCTTCCCCTCCCTGCTGTCTGAGGGGGGCTGGCCGGGCTGGGTTTTCCAGTTGCCAAAAGGAGGCATCGGCGTTGGAAACACACTTGCTGGGGAGTGGATGCAGGGCTGTCTACTTCTCTCTCGAGGGGACTCCAGGGTGTCTGAGGCCTGGCCAGCCCCAGGTCGTGTGGTACCGGGGACGGGCTCTGTCTTCGTCCCTTCAGGCTGCTCCCACGAGTTCCCAGAGACCACGGGGCTTAAACAATGGCATTCATTTCTCACAGTGCTGGAGGCTGGAGTCCAAGATCCAGGTGCTGGCAGACAGTGTCGGGGCGGGGGGGTGGAGGGGGGGCGCTCCTCTGGCCTGCAGACGGCTGGCTGCCTTCTCGCCGGGTTTTCTCCTGGTGGACACGGGGAGAGAGAGAGCCGGCCAGAGCATCTCCTCCCACAAGGCCACTAATCCGGTTCACGAAGGCTCCACCCTGAGGACCTCATCACCTCCAAGGGCATCCGCCTGCTGGTGCCCTCACACAATTGAGGGCTTCCGCCTACATCTGCATCACAGACACTTCCTCTTGGGGTGTGACCATGGCCTTTGGCCCGCAGATCTGGTACCTGTGTGCAATGTCCCCCGTCCAGAAATGAACAGGTCTGTTGAAGGTTTACCGTAGTCATATTCATTCATTCATTCATTCATTTATTCATGCCAGAAAGGACCACCTCCCCATGAAACCTGGGGGTATGTGTGAGGGGATCTCTCCAAGTTGCCCGAGCTCCCCGCCCCCCACCCCCTCCCCCATTTCTCAAGCAGAGCCAAGCCCCCTGTTCGTCTCCAGTCAACTCATCCAAGAGAGCGGCGGCCTCACTTCAATTAACTTTGAATTAATTCCTTGACAAAAACATCCAGGTTTTAATTGTTTCACCTAATTACTGGACGGCGACCCAGATCTGAGACCTGGCACAGGTGGTGGGAAGCGGTGGGCTCCCTTGGATCCTATTCACGTATCGTCTCGAGATTTTCTGAGTCGAACACGCCTCCTCTTGGCGCCTCCTTATTTACACGCTGACCTCGCGGCCTCTTAGACTGAATGAAATTCTTCCGAATAAACATGAAATCTCTAAAGGCCGACGTCTTCAGATTTAAAATCAAATGTGGCTGTAACTCTCCTCAAAGCAAGACAATGATGGTGTCTGGTCAGATGAGAAATACCTGCCCTTGGACCCACCACTTGTGTAGCCACCCAAACCGTGCAGCGGGTGAGCGGGCGCGGGGAGCGGGCCTGCGATCCTGGGAGCTAATTCTAGTCTTCCTCTCTCGCTACCCATTTGCATGCAAATCTCAGCCTGGGAAGATCTGACGTGGGGAGCACCCCAAGGCTCCCGGCTGGCAGACGGGTGTTGGATCACAATGACACTGAACAGCGCCTGGGGCTCTGGGGCCCAGCGGCGGCTCTGAGCAACAGGGCAGCACGGGCTTGGTGCCGGGCTCTGGCCAGAAAATGGTGAAGGGGTGGTTTGGAAAAACACTCCGGGCTGATGGCCAGTTCCCCTTCATGCTCCACAGGCAGCCCGTAGACCAGTGGTTCTCAACCTTGGCTGCACATTAGAATCACCTGGGAATCTTTTTAAAATCCTGATTTCTGGGCCTCATCCTCCAGAAATTCTGTGTCTTTGTTACTAATGTTGTGGCCCCACCCCATAACAAAGAAACAGAATTTCCGGAGGATGAGGCCCCAGAAATCAGAATTTTAAAAAGATTCCCAGGTGATTCTAATGTGCAGCCAAGGTTGAGAACCACTGCCGTAGACCTTGGAAAGTCGGCCACCTTTAAATCGAGTTCTTTAATGTTTCACTTCAAGCCGAAGAGCGTTGGCTTCAGCAGAGAGGAGAGCAGCCGGCTCCAGGCTGCAGGCCCTGGCGGGTGGGGGGCAGGTGCTCCAGGTGAGCTGTGGGCCCTGGCGGGTGGGGGGCAGGTGCTCCAGGTGAGCTGTGGGCCCTGGCGGGTGGGGGCAGGTGCTCCAGGTGAGCTCCGTAACCCGGGATCAAGTTCCCATCTTTTTTTCCCCCATAGGGAGTATCGCAAAGCTTTCTGGGCCTTATCCTTTCCTGCTCTGCAAAAGAAACACACTCATGGGCAGGGGAAGTGAAATTGGTGCTTTTCGAAGATGGAGGGGTTGTTGAGGAGCCTGTGGGCAGACAGAGCAGCCCTTACACCCAGAGGCTGTGGGTTTGGGGATGTGGCACAAGTAATTCTTTTTTTAAAAAATATTTTTTTATTGATTTCAGAGAGGAAGGAAGAGGGAGAGAGAGAAACATCAATGATGAGAGAGAATCACGGATCGGCTGCCTCCTGCACGCCCCCCCCTTGGGGGTGGAGCCCGTAACCCGGGCATGTGCCCTGACCAGGAATCGAACCGTGACCTCCTGGTTCATAGGTTGATGCTCAACCACTGAGCCACGCCGGGCTGGGCTTTTTTTTTTTTTTCTCCTTTATTCAACTGTTTAGAGTAAGCGGACAAGTGCGTGCAGGCAATTAAAATCAGAATATCTGAAAAACAAAACAAAAATACACAACCCAGGGACAAAGGAAGAAGGAGCGTGAAAAAGAAGAAGGCTCCTTCCCACCCCACACAGCCGCGTCCGGAGTAGGGGGGCACAGGGGCCTCTCCCAGGAGAGTGTAGTAGGAGGAGGGGCATGTCCTCAGCTGTAAGTCACACAGGCTCATTCTGATAAGATTTCAAGATCTCCCCCCGCCTCCCCCAATACCTGGGCTTAAAGAGTCCTCTGAACCATGAACGCTGCCCGGCTGGGTTTCTGAATGGTGATCCTTTAAGGTAGAAAAATGAATGTAGGAAAGTGATACCCTGCAGGTTTGTAGGTGTCCAAGGACATACGTTACTCAGTGGCTTTTGACTCGGTATTATTTCCTTGAACACGTCCTTGAACTTGGTAAAGCAAACATTTCTGATTTTCCCAAAGCCTTAGGCAAATGCATAAAACTGGGCAAAATATCCAGCCTGCGTATGTCAATGTTTCGTAGTTCCCAGAGGTATTTAGACTAAAGGACGGCACCCCACCTGGCCCTGGTGGCCTGCATGACTGTGTCCCCCTCCTCTCCACCATCCCCCCCTCCACCATCCCCACACACTTGGCCCTGGTGGCCTGCATGACTGTGTCCCCTGCCTCTCCACCATCCCCCGCACACCTGGCCAGGCCTTCTCCCACCCCTGGCCATGCTGATTTCTGCTTCTGGTCTCTGCATGGTGCTGAGCCTCTTCTGGGGGAGGGAATCTCCTTCCTCCCTCCACAGCCCCCGCCCTCCCCGTTCTGCTACTCCTCCAACCAGTGTCAACTCACAGTTCAGGTTGCAGATGAAATGAATGGGTGAGGTGGGGTCCCACCCATGGTGCCTCCCTTCGCTGTGCAGGCTGCACTCACAAGTGTTTGGGCCCCTGTCTCCCTCCTAGACCCCACGCTCTGTGAGGCAGGGCTGGCCAGCCCCCTGGTGCCTGGGACAGAGCCTGCACGGGTGGGTGGGTATCCAGTGACTGGCTGTGGGAGGAAGGGAGGTGCCACTGCAAACACCCCGGGGCTTGCCAGAGAGCAGGGTGGCGCAGGCCTCCCAGTGGTGTCTGCTGCACACTTTAAAGTGGTTTCAAGGTTTCCATTGAATAAAATAGAAAAGAAAAACTTCTTTTGAGAAGTTCGGTTAATCAAGAGAACAATTTCTAAGAAGCTTAAACCTATTCCTTACCTCTTCCACCGCCCCCCCACCCCCATCCCAATCTCCACCCCAAACCCAGCCCTCCGCTCGTGGTCAGAGCAGTACACAGTATAACAACCTAACAACACCTGGTGCCCATGTGATCCTCACTACCGGGGGAGGCACTCCGACTGCCCCCATAATACAGATGGGGAACCCGAGGCCCCGAGAGATGGCCGAGCTGCGTTCAAGGTCACCCAGGCAGGACATGTGAGAACTGGGTGGGAGGCGGGGTGGCAGGCCCTGCCTCTTCCGAGGACGAGGACGGAGAGCGACTTCTGAAGCCGAGAAATAATTGTGCCAGAGGCCGGCAGGGGCGCGAGCTCCTGTCATTGACCCTGCTTTCACATTCCGTTCCTAATGATCCTCCCAGGCTCCGTCCGCGGGAAGCACGGGGCTGGGAGGAATCCGGGAGGACGTGGAGAAGATGGCACCATGACAACAGAAGTGACGGCTGACAGTCTGACACGGGGATGGAGACAGAGCTCAAAGGCGCTCTCCAACCCGCGTGCGAGGTAGTCCCAGAATAGATGAGTCCTGTGTCATTAAGGAACATTCAGGCTTTGCTGGGGCCTCTCTTTTAGAGGCTAAAAAAAGCGGTGATTTAAAATAATGATTTTCCTTTAAAGGCATAAGCAACAGTCCCCTGGCAAATTAATTTCTCTGTATCCGGCAGAGGAAAGAGCGCCACGGATACCTGCCCAGCGTGCCACCACCTCGGGGTGCTCATCCCAGGCACCCCGCCATGCAGCAGTGTCATCTGTCTGTCCCGGCGCTGAGGGACGGGTAGCGTTTCGGATTTGTCCTTCCCCAAAGTGTCACCCTTTCACTTCCTCTGTCTCCCCTTGCTCGGCCGTCACGTAAGTTCCGTGTTCACCTTTACCTTCCTTCGTCTCGCTAGCACATTTATTTTTAGCCTTCTTAATTAAAAAATAAATAAGTGATATTTTATTCATGCCCAGGTTTTCAAGAGGATCACAGAACACAGGGATTGATACAATATTGCCCAAGGAAGAAATTCTTGAGAAGGGCTTTGCAAGCTGCTACTGTTCTCTGAAAGACTGGGAAAAGTTTCATTATTTATTTTATTTTATTTTTTAGATGTGCTCTAATTAAAGTGGGTTTTGGCTACTGCCAACACGGTATTCAGTTTTCACTCATTGTGCTCATTGTACAAATCGGAGAGTTCCCATTCATTGTCAAGTAACTTAAACGAGATGATACATTGTCACGATTTTTCCTTCCTGATGAGTTAACCTTGGATTACCTTGGCTATAGGTGTTGTCTTTGGGAACTACAGAGACTCACATAGTGTTTGTACCTGAATTTCAAAGGTCAACGTAATACTTTCAAAGACTCAAAGTGGCCCTTTTGTCCTCACGGTGAGGAACGAAGGTGCTGGGAGCTGCTGGGATTGACCGCAGACACGGGTCCTCCCTGGGACCCCCACCCCGACTCCTCTCCACCTCGGGGTCCCCTGCTTCTCCCTGGCCTTTAACCCACTCTCTGGTAAGCCCATACCTCGGCCTCACACTCTTGGGGAAAAAGAGTCAACAAATCGTCTCTTCGGTTCATATTACCACGTGTAACATCATAAGCATACAAGTTTCATGCAAGTTTCGAACGTGTATTAGGAACCTGAGTTATAGAAGCGCCGTGTAGCTTCCATCCTTCAGGGAGCTGCTGGCTGGTCTGGTCTCCCCAGGACCCACTCCCTCCCTCCTCTCCCCACATGGCCCCTCCCACTCCCGCCCTCTCTTCCCAGAAGGCCCGGTTTCCACCTGGGTCCCACCCGCACGTGAAGGTAGCATCAGCCCGGCTTCAGGAAGAGGAGACCTCAGCCATCGGGGGCCACAGCTGTTGCTGTAGAGACAGGCAGGTGACCTAAGCATCGCATCAGAACGATTCGAAAAACTTTTGCTGGGAATTCTGGGCCGGGAAGATGGGAGGCCTGGATCCTTGGAGTTATTTGCTGCCAAGAGGTAAGCCCGACTGGGGAAGAAGCGGAATTCTTAGGTGAGTGAGCCCAGAGCGCTCTCTTCAAAACCAGGGGGAACAGAGTCAGATTTCTGATTGTAACATTCAGGGACCTGACAGACATGTACACACGCTTATTTGCCTTGCCTGTCCCAGAGAGGAGCTCTCAGACCCGCTCCCCCAGTTTTCTTTTGTTTTTTATTTTGTCAATCCTCACCCACAGATATTTTTTTCCATTGATTTTTTTTTAAGAGGGAATAGAAGGGTGGGGGCGAGACAGAGAGAAACATTGATGTGAGAGAGACACATGGATTGGTTCCCTCCTGCATGGGCCCTGACCGGGGCCAGGGATTGAGCCTGCAACCGAGGTACATGCCCTTGACCGGAATCCAGCCTGTGACCCTTCAGTCTAAGGGCCGGCACTCTAACTACTGAGCCAAACTGGCTCGGGCCCTCCCCACTTCTTTGCTTGTTTGTTTGTTTGCTTGTGGGGTAATAGATGGGCTTGTCTCCGTGTGTCCTCCTTGTGATTAGCTCTGGTTGACAGAATCCCCCCAAGTTTTGATCCGAGACAACAGGCTTTTGATCCCCGCCCCCCACTGCCGGTCGCTCACCTGTGCCCCTGGCACAGGGTGCTTATTGGTCTGAGGAAGGCCTTTACCTATGAAACTTACTCTCTCTTTTCAACATGTGCTGCAAAGATGCTTTTCTTGAGCATCACTGTGGGTCAATTGTATCTATTTGTGGGTGTTTTCTCTGTACAGAACTTTTACTTTTTTATGTAGCCAAGATACGGCATTCCTCTTCTTTTAAAACAATGGCAAAACAGCAATGTGGGAATTTATTCAGGTCAACAAAAGTAAAACAAAATATTAGGATTGATGACATGTTTTTAATTTTGGAAAGTTTAAAGAATATAGAGAAGTACAAAGAATGGTTAAAGAAATATTATGAAATGAGATTTTTAACATATTTATTTTAAGCTGAAAAATTTACATAAAGTAAAAGCATAAATATGGTGTGGATCCCTCTGTTACCCATCCCCAGGCCAGCTCACCTCCCTCCACACGTCATCACTGTTGTGAATTTTGTACAATCTTACGAGGTCATAAAAAATATTTTTCTTGGAAATGTAGATAACTATAAAAAGTATCTGGCACTGTTTTGTATGTATTTAAAAATTCATAAATGGTATAGTTTTATTTGGTAACTTATTATTTAAACTCAGCATTGTTTCCAAATGTATCCATGTGGATACATAAATATACATGTGGTAACTTGTTATTTAAAAGTCAAGCATTGTTTCAAGATGTGTCCATGTTGATACATAAATATGCATACACTGAGTGGCCAGATTATTATGACCACCCAATCAGTACTTCATTGGGCCACCTTTTGCCTTCAATACTGCGGTGTTTCTTCTTGGCATTGACTCCACGAGATGTTGAAAGGTGATGCGAGGAATCTGACACCATGCCTGATGAATAGCACTGTCCAGTTCTGTGAGATTTGATGGTTGTGGAACCAGCTGCCTGATGGCTCTTTTAACTTCGTCCCACAAATGCTCAATTGGATTGAGATCTGGTGATTGTGGGGGCCACCTAAGCAAGGTAAAGTCTCCCTCATGTTCTTGAAACCACTCCTGCACAATACGAGCACCATGGCATGGCGCATTGTCTTGTTGGAAGAAGCCATCTCCATTGGGATACGCCACCAACATGATAGGATGAACTTGATCAGCAACAATACTTAGGTATGTTGTGCTATTCAGACGTTGTTCCACACGAATTAAAGGGTCCAAATCATGCCCAGCCACTGGGTCTGAAGCTGCCTCTCCCACTTTCTAGTTCCCGGCCCGGGGCAGGTAACGTGAACCTCTCAAGGTCTTTATCTGTGAAATGGGAAAGAGACGAGCCATTGGTATTGACTGGGAGGGTTTGATGAGATTCTGAGACAGTTTGATGCTAATTTCTGCCATCGGTAGCCTCTGATCAGCACCAGACACCAAGCACTATCATGATTGGAGCCATTGTTGTTGTCTACGGTCAGACGGGTGACAGTTTTAGCCGGAAATGTGTATGTAGGAGGCGGTAACGAGAACTGGGCCCGGGCGGATAGTACCTCTTGTGCGATCCTTCCTTTTTCGAGACGTGAGTGTGTCAGACGTGATCACACGGTCCAGGAAGGGCTGCTCCTGGGCAGGCACAGCTGCCTCTGCAAGGCTGTGCGTGGCCGCGTGTGTGGGGGCTGCAGGGTCGGGAGCCCAGTGTTGCATCCTCACCCTGAAAATGCCGCCAGCTGGCCATGGGGCCCTGAGCAAGTCTCTGCACTGTTCTGAGCCTCTGAGTGGTTGTGTGTGTGTGTGTGTGTGGGGGGGGGGGGGGGGGGTTAGGGGGTGAGGGATTGGGATAGATAATTTTTAAAAATACATGTTTTTTTTTATTGATTTCAAAGAGGGAGAGAGAAATAGAAACATCAATGATGAGAGAGAATCATTGACAGGCTGCTTCCTGAATGCCCCACAGTGAGGATCGAGCCCACAACCTGGGCATATGCCCTGACTGGGAATTGAACCCTGACCTCCTGGTTCATAGGTCCACGCTCAACCCCTGAGCCACGCCAGATAATTTCTGAATTTATCAGCTCCCTGAGTTCTGAAACATGGAAACATACATTTCACACGGACTCCCACCTCACACACAGGACTTTCAGAGCCTGCGTTTATTGCCCAAGGACCAGAAAAGGACTGGAAGGCATATGACTCCTGGAGTTGACACGGGAAATGAAGACGGCCGGGCACATCGGAGATCAGAAGGGGACAAAGCACTTAGTCACCGGGCAGAGCCCGGGAAAAGACAAACAGGACAGGGGCTGCCAAAGGGTTTTGATTAAATTTGAGAAACCAAACCAGGTGGGAGAAGAGACCCAACCACGTTCCGTTCAGGGAAGGAGGAGGAAGAAGAATGAAGGGAATCTGTCACGTCCGACGATGGCAATGGCATGACAAAGGAGATGAAGAGTGTGAGTCTGGTGCTCCAGCAGGGGATTCCTGCCGAACTGTGTAGCTCATGTTCGAACAACAGGGCAGCCTGTCTGCCTGTTTTTGTGGAATAGATAGGGCTTGTGCCCCATAGGGTGGGGCACAGGTAGGTTTACAGTTGTTCATATGGAAAATAACACAATTATTAAATAACTAGTGACCCTGTGCACAGATTCGTGCACACTGAAAGGAAATTAATTAGAAGGTGGCCAGCAGGGCGAGACTGGGCGAGATGGGCTGGACATGCCCTAGAGCTAACCTCCGGTGGTCCCTCCCCAGCCAGCCACACCTGGAGCAGCTCAGAGTGAGCAGGGTACCTGTGGAAGGTGGGGTCCCTCGGCCTGGCCTGCGGGGATCGGGTCGAAACCGGCTCCCCGACATCCCCCGAGGGGTCCCAGAGTGCGAGAGAGAACTCTGCAAAGTTGCTGTTGTACAGGGTGTGCAACGCAAACACAAGTGTGCAGTAAACCAGATTCAGGGTCGACAGTGCCCCAGCAACAACATAACCCACAGCTGAAGGTGGGATTGCGTGGTCCCTTGAGGAATTGAGCTCCCTCCTCTCTGGTTTCAGGGTGCATCACCCAAGAACCGCCACTGCCAAGTCACTGCAGCTCAGCAGCTCCTGTGTTGAGCGTCTGCCTCCTGGTGGTCAGTGCGTGTCATAGTGACCGGTTGGTCAGTGGGAGGGACATTTAGCATGTTAGCCTTATATATATATATTAATAATACACGAATAACTTTGCATACTTACAACTGTAAACCTATTTATGTCTCTCCCTGTGTTTTTTAAAATATGTTTTTATTGATTTCAGAGAGAGGAAGAGAGAGGGAGAGAGATAGAAGCATCAGTGATGAGAGAGAATCATTGATCAGCTGCCTCCTGCACGCCCCCTACTGGGGATCAAGCCCACAACCCGGGCATGTGCCCTGACTGGGAATGGAACCGTGGCCTCCTAGTTCATAGGTCAACACTCAACCACTGAGCTACACCTGCCGGGCCTTCCCTGTGTTTTAATGACAGTTTAGAGTTAGTTGGCGGTTGCTTCCTTTTCATTTCATTGGGGAAAACTTAAGACAGTTCTCCGATCTTGGGCTGCGTTGGTTTCCCTCACCGCGTGGAGGACCGGCCAGGAGTGGGAACAGGTGATGGAGGGGCCCGGAGTCAGCGTGGCCCCCTGCCTCCTGGTTGCTGCTTTCCTCGGGAAGGCCAAGGCTGCTGGTTACCTCTGACAATGGAGCCATACGATCAAGTCGGCAGTGATTTCAAGAGCCTGAGGGCCATTGCTGTTCCTGAGGAGTAGCCTAGGACACGCCCTTGGTTTAATTCGTTTACCAAATACAGTGGGGCCTTGACTTACGAGTTTAATTCGTTCCGTGACCGAGCTCGTAACTCAAATTACTCGTATGTCAAATCAATTTTCACCATTACAATGAATTGAATGCTGGGCTGATGTTGTGGCGTTCACTGTGACGTTCGCTGCGCCAACTAGCGGTGGGGTATCTGAAGCTGGCTCGTAACCCGAATTTTAGCTCGCAACTCAAAGCAAAAAATCGGCCGAGAGACAGCTCGTATCTCAAAAAACTCGTTAGTCGGGACACTCGTAAGTCAAGGCCCCACTGTACACTTTTTCCCAGCGACTTGTTAGAATGCTCCGGTACAGTGTTCAGAGCTCCAGAGATTCGTTCACAGCCAGGAAGTCAGATTATAGAGACAATAGGGGGCAGCTGTTGAGGAACTTTCTGATTTTCAGTGAAGCCAGAAGAGAAAACTAGACCCGGGCTAGTCAGCACCACCAGCGGGGGCTCAAGTCGCTTTAACCGCTGCCGCAGCGCTGGGTGCTCTCGGGTCCTCACCCATTCCCGTGCTCTCTTAGGACAGGGTCTCACTGACTTGCAGGCCCTGGTTTTTCATCAATGCCCCTCAAGGGGACCAGCCAGGAAGCCGGCCTGCCTGCAGGGAAGAATCAGGTGAGAAATCAGTTTTGTGTTTGTAAAGAGCGTGCACCTTTCTACTGTGATCTTTACAGTTCACTATGCAGACCCCATGGCGGGCGCGGTGCTTGGGATCGGAGGGAGGCAGCTCGGTGACGCTGTGGGTCCTGTCCCAGCTCTGCGTCTGGCCCGAGGAGGGACTGGCACGCCTCCTGCCTGGTGCCGGGAACAGTTGGCTTGCGGTTGTTTGTGGGCTGAGACTAAAAGCAGATAATTGTATTCCCCAAAGAGATTCCCCTCAAATTTTGATAAAGTCAGAATAGACATTAAGCTGGGATCCTGTAGCTGATGGCATTTAGAGTAGTTTCTTTTTGCTAACACAAATGTTATGATATTTGAAAAATGAAGAAAATTGGCGTTCGTCCCAGAAAAGGCAATGCTGGGAGAAATCAGCAGATCTGTTGAAACATACATATGTAAAATAACAACAATCTCCCCTGTTCTCAGCCTCTTACACATGCACACACACACGCACACGCACACGCACATGCACACACGCACACACGCACACACACACGCACACGCACATGCACACACGCACACACACATGCACACATGCACATGCAAACACGCACACGCACATACAAACACGCACACACGTGCACTTCTCTGTGGAATGCGGAGGCATGGAGAAGACACCCTCCCTTTCGTGAAATCCCTGAAGTTCAATTTAACAGGATTTCTTAAGTTGTAGCCAAAGCCCAGGCTGGAAATAACAAGCGTAAAGTGGAAAGATCGTCGCTGAGTGGTCACAGGACCTGCTCTCGCGGGTTTCTTTTCTAAACGTGCTGAGGAGCGTGTGAGTGTGAGTGTGAGTGTGTGCATGCATGCGCGTGCGTGAAATACTGCGTTTTGTATGTTGAGTAATTCCCAAGCTGATTGTCCTGGACATTCAGGCTCAGTTCACACAGCCCTCAGAGCTGTGAGAATTTGGGCTGTTAGAACAATTCACGTGAAAATGACATGCTAGTTAAACCTTTGAGGCTGAACTATTTGTCTGTCTGTATGGATCAAACAGGTCATATTCATTCATTCACCCCCCGTCCTTCAACCCATGATCATGGAGCTGGCTAGCCAGAAGCCAGGCTGCTGAAGACATGGCAGGGCCCTGTTCTCTGGGAAGTCACCACCTCGTGAGGGTCAACCCGAGAAGTCCCCTTGCATAAGCCCCGGGAAGGAGTGCTGGGGCAGGAAGGCTATGGGGGAGCATGGCCCGCAATCTGCCCTGGAAGGCTTCCTGGAGGAAGTGGCATTTGAGCCAAGTGTTGACACTAGGCCACACTCCTGGCCAGAGGGTAAGGTCCTGCTCGGAGAGCAGGCCAGGTGACCGGGAGCAGGTCACTCCAGGGAACGTCTTGCAAAGGGTCCCAGGAATGTGTGGGCCAACCATGTCGGGTGCGAGCCATGAGGTTCAAAGGGAAACAGCCAAGAGCCATTGGGTCCATGTATCGGTGACACAGGTGGAGGTATTTTGTCACCCGGCTTCCCAACCTCAGTGTCGGTTCAGCCATCTCTCCACACTCACGATGGAGTGACCGTGGGTCACTGTAGCTGTAGCGCAGTGCCTCACAGCTGTTGTTACAGTATTGATGTTGGTACAGCAGCGATGTTGTTACAGCAGCGATGGTGTTACAGCAGCGATGTTAGTACAGTAGCGATGTTGTTGCAGTAACAATGTTGGTACAGTGGTGATGTTGGTACAGCAGCGATATTGTTGCAGTAGCGGTATTGGTACAGCAGCGATGTTGTTGCAGTAGCGGTATTGGTACAGCAGCGATGTTGGTACAGCAGCGATGTTGGTACAGCAGCGATGTTGGTACAGCAGCGATGTTGGTACAGCAGCGATGTTGGTACAGCAGCGATGTTGGTACAGCAGCGATGTTGGTACAGCAGCGATGTTGGTACAGCAGCGATGTTGGTACAGCAGCGATGTTGGTACAGCAGCGATGTTGGTACAGCAGCGATGTTGGTACAGCAGCGATGTTGGTACAGCAGCGATGTTGGTACAGCAGCGATGTTGGTACAGCAGCGATGTTGGTACAGCAGCGATGTTGGTACAGCAGCGATGTTGGTACAGCAGCGATGTTGGTACAGCAGCGATGTTGGTACAGCAGCGATGTTGGTACAGCAGCGATGTTGGTACAGCAGCGATGTTGGTACAGCAGCGATGTTGGTACAGCAGCGATGTTGGTACAGCAGCGATGTTGGTACAGCAGCGATGTTGGTACAGCAGCGATGTTGGTACAGCAGCGATGTTTTTAAAAGTATTTAGACATGCAGGGTGTTCAGTCTCTACCTGTTTACCTGTTGGTGCCAATAAATGTGTTCATATGCACACGAAGACAGACTGTGAGTAATATTTCGTAAAAGCAGTAAAAATCTGAATGAAACTTTGCTCTTTCACACTGGGTAGGGTATCGGGCACCTGTGGACCCTTCGAGACCCCGAGACGAACAAGATCCAGGAGCCAGGCACCCCCGGGACTCTCCACTGCGGTTTGCATGAGTGTCTTCTCACACCTCCCGTTCCGCCGATGGCTGCGGCAGGCATCACGTCGGGACGGTGTGTGAATCGGGTCTTAGGGAAATAATGTTCGAATGTTTGTTTCTGCATTTCCATGCTCCGCTGATGAATGAAACAGGAAATATTTAAAGCCCGGAACTCTTTTCATTTCCCCTTCAGTGACCCAGTCCCAGCCTCCATGGTCCGCGTGGCGTCGAGCTCCGGTCACTCATCACCCTTTGTCTGGGCCGGTCTCATTGTCCCGAACTGTCCGGCTCCTGCTCTGGGCGGACACCGAGGTGCGGGCTCTTTGTCATCCGGCTCCTCGGTGCTCACACCTGGGGCCGGGGCTGGCGGGCAGGGCCCCATTCGGAAGTCACGGGCGCCTTTCACAATACGCCAGGGAAGAGTGTGAACATACCGTCTGCAATGGTGCGGCCTGGTCAGTACACACCCGGTGGCGACTTTCCAGGCCCCGTCCGCGGAGCAATCCCCGCCTCAAATGGGGGTCCCAATGAATCTAAAGACACAAAATGAACAGCTAACGTTCTATTGGTGACCAATGATTTGGGGGGCATTTCTTTTCATTTTTAAATATGGTTTTATTTTTTTTACAGAGAGGAAGGGAGAAAGAGAGGGATAGGAAGTTAGAAACATCGATGAGAGAGAAACATCGATTCAGCTGCCTCCTGCACACTCCCCACTAGGGATGTGCCCGCAACCAAGGTACATGCCCTTGACCAGAATCGAACCTGGGACCCTTCAGTCCGCAGGCAGACGCTCCATCCACTGAGCCAAACCAGCCAGGGCTAAATATGGTTTTATTAATTTTTTTTAGAGAGAGGAAGGAAGATATAGAGATAGAAACAACAATGAGAGAGAAACATCATTGATTGGCTGCCCCCTGCATGCCCTCCCGCCCCCCTCCCCCAAAGGGGATTGAGCCCGCAACCCAGGCATGTGTACTGACCGGGAATCGAACCAGTGGCCTCTTGGTTCCTGGGTCGATGCTCAACCACTGAGCTATACCAGCCGGGCTGGGAGGTGGGGTTAGGTGCTGAAACAGACCATGGTGACTGTGGGATGCACAGAAATAAAAGAATCACCGGAAGCCCTTGGTTTTCGCGATTTAATTCACAGCTTGGAGAGACATAGTTGACCTTGGGTCCTGGGAGGCCCTAGAATCCCATCCGTCCTTAGGAAATATTTAGGAAGCATAGGGGAACTCTCTAATAATGCCTGGCCATGTGGCTATGCTAATGCGATTTAGGAATAAGAAATAATCACTCCTCCCCTCCCCATCACCAAAGGTAGCCCGTCACCTGTGCAGGCGTGATCTGCAGGTGCGCCCTGCTCGGGGTCTGGGTGTCAGTGGTTCTTTCTCAGGCGCCTCGTGTTTGTTTTGTTTGCCTGGACGCGAGTACTGAAAAGGGTCTGATCGGAGCGACGCCCTCCAGGTTTACAAGAGCATCTTCCAGGGTGTGTTTTCCCAGCAGCCAGCGCAGCCAGGGCTCCGCGGCCCACGCCAGGGGCAGATCCGCCAGGGCGGCTGGGGGCGCGCCTGCTTATTCCCGCAGCTTGTTTTTTTCTGCTCAAAATAAAAGGAAATCACAGGATCCTTAAAGTAATAGCTGGCAGCAGGCGGTTCCCGGGGACAGGCCCCGACGCTGCGCTTTGTAGCATCCGTCCGGCGGCAGATGAGACGCTGACATGCGGGGCGGTGACAAGAGGCGGGAATGGCATTCCGCGCGCCTCCCTGGGAGAGCCAACTCACCAGCCTCTCTGTGTGCTTGTCGCCCTGCCATGTGGGATGACAGGGCCCCAGGATGACCTGCCGGGACAACAGCGCAAATAAACGCCAGACACCAGGCCGCTTGCCGCCGCGGTACAAACACCGCTCCCGGCATCCCTTCCAGGGGAGCCCTCTGTGCAGCCCGCGCCTGCAGCCTTAAGGGAGGGGGCCTGGCAGCCTCGAGCACCCACAGGCGGGGAATGGGTGGGGGTGGGAGGGAAGGAACCAAGTGCCTCCGCGCTGAGCTGGACCCCGGCTGCTGAGTTTCCTGGGCTGGGGGGGTGCCGGG
>NW_005370286.1:97726-104276 GCF_000412655.1 Myotis brandtii | reverse complement strand
GGCGGTATTCAGCATCCCTCGGTTTTCTCCTGGAAGTTCTCTGATGGTCTAATGCAACGGTTCTCAACCTGTGGGTCGCGACCCCTTTGGGGGTTGAATGACCCTTTCACAGGGGTCGCCTAAGACCATTGGAAAACACATATATAATTACATATTGTTTTTGTGATGAATCAGTATGCTTTAATTATGTTAATTTGTAACAATGAAATTGGGGGTCACCACAACATGAGGAACTGTATTAAAGGGTCGCGGCATGAGGAAGGTTGAGAACCGCTGGTCTAAGGTGACAGTCGCTCTGGAGACACTGCGACTACACCTGCCTCCTGTGGTCCCGCCCTGGATCTGAGCTCCAGGCGGCTCCTCGGAGCACAGGAGGCCGATGCCTGTGTCCGGGGTGTGGGTTTCCTTCCCGGGTTCCCGTCCTCTTCCCGCAGAGCCCCCGCGTGTGGACGGAGAGGGCGGTGCTCATCGGCCGAGCTCTTGCTTAAGGTTTAAAGCAGACTCACAGGTGCTCTTCCAGCTCCGCCCGCGATGAGCCAAACCCCACGATGAATCCAGGCTCTCCTGTGTCGGGCTTACACGCAGGCGACTCGGAAAGGATTTTAAAAATGATTTCTTAGTATAATTCTCGATATTTCTTGCCCTGGCAGGATGGCTCAGTTGGTGGGGGTGTCGTCCTGTACACCAAAAGGTTGTGGGTTCCATTCCTGGTCAGGGCACATACCTAGGTTGTGGGTTCGATCCCTGGTCAGAGTGAGTACGGGAGGCAACGGATTGATGTTTCTCTCTCACACCCTCCCTCTCCTTTCCTCTCTCTCTCTCTCTCTCTGATATTTCTTAAAAAATATCTTTTGTTGTGTTTCTGAAATCTGGTGCCAAGCCATGATTTTCAGCACCTCACCCCAGAATGGTTAAGCTAACATTTCCTTTTTTTTTTTTGCACAAATGCAATGTTGCAGAGAAAACATGTTACCACACCCTCTCCCTTGAAACGGTGCTTTTCGGGGCTGCTGTGGGATCCTCTGGGCCGTGTTGGGGCCGCTCTGCCTGTGGTGACCAGATGGCTACCCCGGGCTCTGCGGCTGTGCCCTGGGCCACCACCCCCTACAGACCAGCGTCCAGAGGGTCTTAACCAGAGTGGCTTAGATGCTGGATAGTGTGTGAATTAAACGCCAGGCCCGACTCACTGATCAGCAAGCAGCACACAGACAAAGACGGGCAGCTGCTTCGTCTCAGGGGCCCTCAGTTTAAAAATAACCTGCATTTAAAAAACATGCTGCACATTAAAAATCCATATTCTCTACTTTTAGCCCACGATCCAATGACCTCCCAATAAAAGAGTTTGTTGGGTTTTTGTTGTTGTTGTTAATCCTCACCCAAGGATATTTTTCCGTTGCTTTTTTAGAGAGTGGAAAAAAGGGGGAGAAAAACATCGATGTGAGAGAGACACATTGATTGGTTGCCTCCTGCATGCACCCTGACCAGGCCTGCAACCTAGGCGTGTGCCCTTGACCTGCCCTTGACCTGCCCTTGACTGGATGTGAACCTGGGACCCTTCAGTCCGCAGGTGACGCTCTCCGCTCTCTCCACTGAGCCAAACAGACTTGGGCCCAATAAGAGAGTTTTAAACGGTTCTAGAGAACGCCCGCCCCATTGACCTGAGTTCCTTGGAAGCGCAGCCGGAAGCGGTGATGTCCACATCAGCAGCGACTCCCACCAACGCGCCCGCGTCCTGATGAAAAGTAATGGCACGCGGGGTTGACGTGGGATCGTCTGGCACCTGTAAACACTGAGCCATCTTCTCAGCCGCTTGATGCTGTGTCACATTTCTTCTCGCCGAGTGGAGTCTTGCAGCGTCTCAGTGACACCCCTACTTAGCAAACAGACCCTTCCGCCAGAGGACGACAGTTCGTCCTTTGCAAGGAGTTTACAAGCGCTAACGTTTCCATTGCCAATATCGATGATTAAATCACCCTGCTTTGCATGGTGTCAGCCAATCATGGGATGATTTATTCGTCTGCTACGTTGACATGAAGGTGATAGCAACGATGACGTTGATTTTCACTGCGGTTATTAGGGATACAGTAAGTGCTAATATATGCCAGAGCAAATAAACATATTAGCAGGAAGTGTTTAAATGATCTGAGTAGCCCTACGCGCCAGCGTAGCGGGTGGTGACATCCTGTTTTTAAATTACATTTCAGCGAGCGAGCCTAATAAATCCTTCCGTGTTATGCATGTTGCTGGTAGCGACTTAGACGCACATGATTCAGTTTGACCTCGTTCCTGCTAATCACCATCCTGG
Source organism: Myotis brandtii (assembly GCF_000412655.1). Classification (NCBI taxonomy): domain Eukaryota; kingdom Metazoa; phylum Chordata; class Mammalia; order Chiroptera; family Vespertilionidae; genus Myotis; species Myotis brandtii. The sequence continues at coordinate 101,971 of NW_005370286.1, read as the reverse complement.
TTTTAATAGCTGCTACGGAGTGTGAGACCCTGGATGCGGTATTTCCTGCCGAAAGAGTGCCTGTCAGCCTATTGATGACAAATTAAAATTAATAAAGAAGATCTGTGTGGAATCGGAGGGACCGGGAGCACGCGGCGCCCACGTGACGGCACGGCCCCTGGGGCTGCGGGAAGGATGTTGCAGGTGCGCGTGCATTGTCCCGGCCTCGGCCTGGACGCCTTCCCGAAACAGCCTGCCTCGCTTCAGCCTCATCTCGTGTAATTTATCCCTCGGAGAGTTGTTCCCGCTCCTACACCTTAGCTCTGGGCGGCGATAATAGTGTTTCCAAGCGTCTGCGATCTTATTTACCGCGGTAAGAGCCTTCAGAAGAACCATCACACACGTCGGAGCGCAGAGAACACGGCAAATGAGTCAAGTTCAGGCCGGCGTTCCTGCCCGATAGATCGGCCTCCGTTTCCAGGGGCCGGCCATTCCATGAAGGAGCCAGGCCGCCGTTGGTTGGAAAGGCACTTAGCACTGTGGGGTCATTCCTTCTTTCTTTCGGAAAATGAGGTCTAATCACAGTGCATTTACCTCCTCGGTGCTTCCAAAACGAGAAGGCGCAAGCCTCCAGATCAGACTCACTATAGGAAGCCAGTGCGTTCCCAGGGCTCTGTATGCTTCATGTGTGTTTATAAATAGCATGTTCATCACGGAGAAGGAGCAGATCCCGAGGGGGGAGTGGGAGCCGGGGGAAGGCGCCAGCCGCCTGGGACCCCGGTGCAGGCCGTGCAGAGGCCTGGAGTTAAATGGCTGTGGCAAGGGGGTGTCCCTGCAGCCCGCAAAGACAGTGGCCGGCATCCCAGAACCAGAGGACATAAAGCTGACTGCACCCAGGAGATGCAGCAGAAACTGAGTTCTCTTCCCCAGAAGAGGCGCCCAGGTCAACGAGAGGTTGTGGGTAGGGTGGCTCAGTGAGCGCTCAGCCTTCTGGCTGCCCTGGAGAGAGGCAGCAGATAACACCTGCTCCAGATCCTCCTGGAAATCTAGGGGAACCCCAGGGCCCAAGAATAAAATGAGGTGTCCCAGAGCACGGCCCGGGGTCGGGAGCCCGTGAGTCCAGGGTCTCCTGGTGCTGACGGCTGTGACCTCAGTTCTGTCCCTCCATCGGGGAACCCTGAATTTCTCAGGCAGGCCCTGTCTCTGAGTTGGCAGCTGCAGATTCTATGGGAATAGGGAGTAGTGGGGAGAGGTCCTGTCTTCGGGTTCGAGGCCCTAGGATGAGTATTTCTGCATTGGAGGCCTCTGGGCCACTGACTGTCCTGGGTGGGTCTCTCTCTCTCTTTTTTTAAAAAAAATATTTTTTATTGATTTTAGAGAGGAAGGGAGAGGGAGAGAGAGAAACATCAATGATGAGAGAGAATCGTGGATCGGCTGCCTCCTGCACGCCCCCCATTGGGGATGGAGCCCATAATCCGAGCATGTGCCCTGACTGGGAATCGAACCATGACCTCCTGGTTCATAGGTTGATGCTCAACCACTGAGCCATGCAGGCCAGGCTCAACAATGCATTTAGACTTGGAGGACAGACATCCTATATAATAAAACCCTAATATGCAAATCGACCAAATGGCAGAACGACCGGTCGCTATGATGCACACTGACCACCAGGGGGCAGACACTGAATGCAGAAGCTGCTCCCTGGTGGTCAGTGCACTCCCACGGGGGGAGCGCCGCTCAGCAAGAAGCCGGGCTCACAGCTGGCGAGCGCAGTGGCAGTGGCAGAAGCCTTGCCAGCTTAGGCCCGCTCCCCGTGGGGAGCAAGTAGGCAGACATCCCCCAAAGGGTCCCAGACTGCAAGAGGGCACAGGCCCAGCTAAGGGACGCCCCCCCCCACCCCCCCCCCCCGCCGAATGCACGAATTTCGTGAACCGGGTCTCTAGTCAATAAGGAAAAAGAGAGAGGAATGTAGACATTCAAGTAACAGTCCTCCCCGTGACTAAGTCTTTGTCTCCCTCCTGTAGGAGGTCATACCTTGACTTTATTAGAAGCTGACATTGAGTATTAGAACCCAATGCCAGCTGAACACCGCCTCCGTTCGCCCCAGTGTTCGGTGACATGGCGCACGGTGCAGGCGTCGCGGTTGTGAACTCTGTCTGTGGCGTGAACGGCCGTCACTTGAACAGGTGTGTGAGTGACAGTGCACATTCATCTCGGGCCTGAAACGGGGGGAGAGGGGGGGCTGTTTTACTCTACGATTAAGCAGGCTGACACCTTGACGAATTGAGAGGAGTCCTTTGCAATTCACAGGGTTGACATATACCCGTCAAATTGTTCTGTCTTCGGGTTGTAAAATAAAAATACAGAAAATGAGGAATTAATTCAATTAAACATTTTCCCACCCACACTTTACCTTTCCTCGCCGCTCTGGGGAATGCTCTATGAAATGTATATCACCCGGAGACTTATTTTTGCCATTATTTTTAACTTAATGAGTATACCTTGCACATCGGAGAGAAAGAACAAAGGTTAAATTTTACATTAATGGCACACGGCAACATGGTATGCAAATATCTATATGCAAATCTACGGCCCCTGGAAGATGAATGCGTTATATTTTTAACCAGTTAACTATGACTGTGAAGTATTGGGCGAGATATTCAGTGGTTTCATTTTTATATCTTTCTTGTAAATAATGCATAAAGTATGCAGATGGTGTCAAAACATGATTAAGCTATTAGCTTTATAGTTTTCATAGTTAAGAATGTGCTCTGCATGGAGTCCTAATAACTCATTTCTAAAGGCAGGGGCCATTATGAAATATTTCTTGTTCAAGTGAATGCTATCATGTGACATAATGATTTTGCTTAAAACCAAGTTAAATGAGGAGTAAAATTAAACAATATTGCATGAATTGTGTTTGACTAATTTTGTGTCACATTATATTAGCCAAGCTTTCAGAATATGTGTTAATGACAAATAGCGTAAGCCCGCGACATACTTTATGTGTCTGTACAACCACCCTTAAGTCATTAGCTTGTTAAAGGTTCATTTTGTTTGCAGTTTTTTTTTTTTTTTGTAGCCAGTGGCTTTTCCTGATCATTTTTTCCCCATAAAAGTAGACACACTTCAGAAATAAATTTTACATACATCGTGGGGACTTGGTTTCTGTAACAAGGGTGTGATTTTTATGAGAAAAGCAAATCATGTGAATCCTGGAGACGTTGAAGGAGATGAATGCCATTTCTAAATTAGACATCACCAGGACTTCCTACCATCTGAGAACAGCCTTGCTGGGGGGTAGACGTCTCTACCCAGCACCCACTTGGCGACCCATGGTACCTAAGGACCGGCCCACCTTGGAGACATCGCCAGGCAGACCTTTGGGCTGTGACATCCGTCCGAGGCGTCCCGAGCCTGCTCTCTGTAAGTCATCTGTGCGTGGCTGGCAGGCCGGCGGGAGTCTCACCGCAGAGCTCGGGGGATGGCATTGCCCTGGTAAGTGCGGCGGAGCCTGGCTGGGCCCAGAGTCACCAGGTCAACCGCAAGGAGCTGCATTGCTTACACCGGCTGCTGGACGGGCGCTCGACCTTCACCTGCGGCAGTGGCGACCTCCGTGTCGTCATAACCACGATCTTTGCTGATCACATAAAGAGATTTAACGTGTTGGAAACGCCACGTATGGAGTGGGAAAACTGGCCACGTATGAAACAAACATCACGTAGGTCTCGATGCCGTTTCCCTAAATGTGTGCCACCCATAGCGCTTTCCTGAGGAGCAGGCTCCTGCCGTGAGCGGCAGGCCGTCGAGGGTGGAGTGTGGGAGCGGAGTGCCTCCTGGGCGCCTGCGTGGTGGGAGGGGTGTGGGAACAGGTCCGCACCGAGCGCTCTCTGACCGGAGGAACTCCCTGCTAGCTCAGCGGGCTCCATGTTTAGTTTCCAGCAAAACACTCTTCATTAAAGGGGCAGAGGACCTGCTCCAGTCATGGCAGAATGTTTAAAGAGGGGGGAGTGAGGGGGGGCGGGAAGGCCCAGGTTGATAGTGTTATGGTGATGCTGGCTGAACACACTTACATCAGTAATGGATACACATGCCCAGAACTGGGTGCCGGAAATAAAAACAAAGCTAAACAGCCTGGCCGGTGTGGCTCAGTGGTTGCTCATGGACTCATGAACCAGGAGGTCTTGGTTTGATTCCTGTTGCCCCAGTTGCTGGCTTGATCCCCCGTAGGGGGCGTGCAGGAGGCAGCCGGTCAATGATTCTCTC
>NW_005370286.1:76823-79408 GCF_000412655.1 Myotis brandtii | reverse complement strand
GTCGGGGCGGGCGGGGGGGGGGGGGGGGGGGGGGGGGGGGGGGGGGGGGGCTGTTTTACTCTAGGATTAAGCAGGCTGACACCTTGACGAATTGAGAGGAGTCCTTTGCAATTCACAGGGTTGACATATACCCGTCAAATTGCTCTGTCTCCGGGTTGTAAAATAAAAATACAGAAAATGAGGAATTAATTCAATTAAACATTTTCCCACCCACACTTTACCTTTCCTCGCCGCTCTGGGGAATGCTCTATGAAATGTATATCACCCGGAGACTTATTTTTGCCATTATTTTTAACTTAATGAGTATACCTTGCACATCGGAGAGAAAGAACAAAGGTTAAATTTTACATTAATGGCACACGGCAACATGGTATGCAAATATCTATATGCAAATCTACGGCCCCTGGAAGATGAATGCGTTATATTTTTAACCGGTTAACTATGACTGTGAAGTATTGGGCGAGATATTCAGTGGTTTCATTTTTATATCTTTCTTGTAAATAATGCATAAAGTATGCAGATGGTGTCAAAACATGATTAAGCTATTAGCTTTATAGTTTTCATAGTTAAGAATGTGCTCTGCATGGAGTCCTAATAACTCATTTCTAAAGGCAGGGGCCATTATGAAATATTTCTTGTTCAAGTGAATGCTATCATGTGACATAATGATTTTGCTTAAAACCAAGTTAAATGAGGAGTAAAATTAAACAATATTGCATGAATTGTGTTTGACTAATTTTGTGTCACATTATATTAGCCAAGCTTTCAGAATATGTGTTAATGACAAATAGCGTAAGCCCGCGACATACTTTATGTGTCTGTACAACCACCCTTAAGTCATTAGCTTGTTAAAGGTTCATTTTGTTTGCAGTTTTTTTTTGTTTTTTTGTAGCCAGTGGCTTTTCCTGATCATTTTTTCCCCATAAAAGTAGACACACTTCGGAAATAAATTTTACATACATCGTGGGGACTTGGTTTCTGTAACAAGGGTGTGATTTTTATGAGAAAAGCAAATCATGTGAATCCTGGAGACGTTGAAGGAGATGAATGCCATTTCTAAATTAGACATCACCAGGACTTCCTACCATCTGAGAACAGCCTTGCTGGGGGGTAGACGTCTCCACCCAGCACCCACTTGGCGACCCATGGTACCCAAGGACCGGCCCACCTTGGAGACATCGCCAGGCAGACCCTTGGGCTGTGACATCCGTCGGAGGCGTCCCGAGCCTGCTCTCTGTAAGTCATCTGTGCGTGGCTGGCAGGCTGGCGGGAGTCTCACCGCCGAGCTCGGGGGATGGCATTGCCCTGGTAAGTGCGGCGGAGCCTGGCTGGGCCCAGAGTCACCAGGTCAACCGCAAGGAGCTGCATTGCTTACACCGGCTGCTGGACGGGCGCTCGACCTTCACCTGCGGCAGTGGCGACCTCCGTGTCGTCATAACCACGATCTTTGCTGATCACATAAAGAGATTTAACGTGTTGGAAACGCCACGTATGGAGTGGGAAAACTGGCCACGTATGAAACAAACATCACGTAGGTCTCGATGCCGTTTCCCTAAATGTGTGCCACCCATAGCGCTTTCCTGAGGAGCAGGCTCCTGCCGTGAGCGGCAGGCCGTCGAGGGTGGAGTGTGGGAGCGGAGTGCCTCCTGGGCGCCTGCGTGGTGGGAGGGGTGTGGGAACAGGTCCGCACCGAGCGCTCTCTGACCGGAGGAACTCCCTGCTAGCTCAGCGGGCTCCATGTTTAGTTTCCAGCAAAACACTCTTCATTAAAGGGGCAGAGGACCTGCTCCAGTCATGGCAGAATGTTTAAAGAGGGGGGAGTGAGGGGGGGCGGGAAGGCCCAGGTTGATAGTGTTATGGTGATGCTGGCTGAACACACTTACATCAGTAATGGATACACATGCCCAGAACTGGGTGCCGGAAATAAAAACAAAGCTAAACAGCCTGGCCGGTGTGGCTCAGTGGTTGCTCATGGACTCATGAACCAGGAGGTCTTGGTTTGATTCCTGTTGCCCCAGTTGCTGGCTTGATCCCCCGTAGGGGGCGTGCAGGAGGCAGCCGGTCAATGATTCTCTCTCATCACTGATGTTTCTATCCCTCTTTCCCTTTCCCTTTCTCTCTCTGAAATCAATAAAAACATTTAAACCAACAAAAATGAAACAGTGTGAGCTGTTTTGAAGAGCCCATGGGTGTAATGGATTCAGATTCTGTGGCCTGTAGGTACAGTAGAGGTAGCTGCCCCCCCCCAAAGCCCATGTGGGGCACCCCCTCTTGCTCCTGGTTTGAGCTTCACTCCTGGATGTCCCGCCCTCTCTGTGCTAGCCTGGCTGGGCCCAGAGTCACCAGGTCAACCGCAAGAAGCTGCATTGCTTACACGGGCTGCTGGACGGGCGCTGGACCTTCACCTGCCAGCCACTCCTGGATGTCCCGCCCTCTCTGTGCTTTGGCCTCACGGGTCACATGGCCCTAGAGCAGCGGTTCTCAACCTGTGGGTCGTGACCCCTTTGGGGGTCGAACGACCCTTTCACAGGAGTCGCCTAAGACCATTGGAAAACACATATATAATTACATATTGTTTTTGTGAT
>NW_005370286.1:74685-76697 GCF_000412655.1 Myotis brandtii | reverse complement strand
GTCACCACACCATGAGGAACTGTATTAAAGTGTCGCGGCATTAGGAAGGTTGAGAACCACTGGTCTAGAGGGACTTCTGGCCCAGGAGCCGCAAGAGAAAACATTTCTATAGTTTGAAGCTGCGTTTGCAGCACTTTGTTATGGCGGTCGCAGAAAACAGTCACTGCTCCTGAGGCACGGGGAGGGGGGAGGGGGCCCCCGAAGCGAAGGCCGCCTGTCCTTGAAGCTGGAGGCCATCTCTGTTTTGTGCTGATCACCAATAAGCGCCGCTTTCATCGGTACGGTTTGGAAGTTCAACTTGATTACCTATGTCCTATGCAAAGTCAAACTGCTGTCTAATCATTCGAGCAAAGCGCGGTTCTTTTCCTTGGGAACCACCGCCTTGGGAGGGCGAGGGGGGAGTTGGGATCGGGCCCTGGGTGGGAGCACATGTGCCTGCAGGAGACGCAGATGAGGGGCTCGTGGGGAAAGTGAGCCCCATTGGGGGCTCAGCCACACCCTGGGCTCGGGGGAGCTGAGTCCTGGATGCTAGAAGCCCATCGGTGAGGCCCAGAAACAAACTAGTATCGACAAGGGATAGTGACGTGCACTTTGTTTTTTCTGCGTGGTGTCTCCCGAAGAAGAGGGTGCCTTCTTGGAGGCAGACACCGGCCCCATGCACTGTGAGCCCCAGGCCTTCCCTCAGCGACCTTCACAATGACCTCTGTGAAGCAGAGGAGTAGGTGGCGGGCACCCAGGGGCTCCCATTGGATTCCCGGTGTTGCACGGATGAAGGTATCCTTGCAAGAGGCCTTTGCTTAAAATAAAGCACAAACATTACAAACTGTTTTTACAGTCATTCTTGTGCCTTAGAGAAACCCTGCAGAACATACAGCTATGCAAAAAGCATGAAATCCCAAGCCTGCCACCCAGAGGCGGTGCCCTCCTGGCCAGCGCCCCTCCCCTCCAGCCCTCCCCAGAGCACACCCAGCACTCCTTGCCTCTTTTTACCGCTGGCTCTCTTTTTTTCTTTCCTTTTTGTTTTATTTTGTTTGTTTGTTTGTTAAGCCTCACCCGAGGATATTTTTCCATTGATTTTTTTTAAGGTAGAGTGGGAGAGGGAAAGACAGAGAGAAACATCCATGAGATAAACACATTGATTGGTTGCCTCCTGCACAAGCCCCGACCAGGGCACGGGCCGGGGAGGAGCCTGCCACCGAGGTACGTGCCCCTGACTGGAATCGAACCCAGGACCCTTGGGTCTGCAGGCCGACGCCCTATCCACCGAGGCAAACTGCTAGGGCTCACCGCTGGCTTGCTTTCTTGCCCTCACAGAGGAGAAGAGAACAGAGCAGAAGCTTGCTTCTGTTTCGTTTTTATTTTTTCTTTAGCTCAGGCCTAGAAGAAGGCTCAGGCCAGTAGTTCCTAAGTGTGTTTGGGGGCTCCCCGGGTCCCCAGGACCATTCTGGGGGCCCATGAAGTCAGCACTGTTTTCTTCGAGCTGGGTGAACACTAGTTTCCAGAGAACTAAGACGCCGTTGGCCTTTTCTACGTTCCTCCTCTCATGAGCACACCGTGGAGTTCTCCAGGGTCTTCCTGGAGGGTGACATCACAGCAAATTGAACACAGAAGCCAATAGGGACGCAGCTGTCTTCCGTTAGGCTGGGCTGACGGAGATTTGCAAAAATGGAAAACAATGCCACCCTCTCTACGCGCTCTTTGTAGTATTAACATGCTGTGGATTTATTATTTCTTGAAGAGAGGGATTAATGCATACATATTTCTAAAATGCTCGATTTTGGTTTTAATATGGTAAATATCAGCTGATAGAACCCATATGTGGTTCTGAATAATTTTAAGAGTATAAAGGGGTCTTGAGATCAAAAAGTTTGAAAACTGCTGGCGTGCAGAATATTTGTTTGGAAAAAAAAGGAATGAATGATTCAGGGGAGGCTGCTGATGTCATTTCCAGTTTCCTTTATGTGTATTTAACGTTTTTATAGTTTTGTGTTTTGCTTTTTAAAAATTCAACA
>NW_005370286.1:67717-74607 GCF_000412655.1 Myotis brandtii | reverse complement strand
TTTTTATTTTTTCTTTAGCTCAGGCCTAGAAGAAGGCTCAGGCCAGTAGTTCCTAAGTGTGTTTGGGGGCTCCCCGGGTCCCCAGGACCATTCTGGGGGCCCATGAAGTCAGCACTGTTTTCTTCGAGCTGGGTGAACACTAGTTTCCAGAGAACTAAGACGCCGTTGGCCTTTTCCACGTTCCTCCTCTCATGAGCACACCGTGGAGTTCTCCAGGGTCTTCCTGGAGGGTGACATCACAGCAAATTGAACACAGAAGCCAATAGGGACGCAGCTGTCTTCCGTTAGGCTGGGCTGACGGAGATTTGCAAAAATGGAAAACAATGCCACCCTCTCTACGTGCTCTTTGTAGTATTAACATGCGGTGGGTTTATTATTTCTTGAAGAGAGGGATTAATGCATACATATTTCTAAAATGCTCGATTTTGGTTTTAATATGGTAAATATCAGCTGATAGAACCCATATGTGGTTCTGAATAATTTTAAGAGTATAAAAGGGTCTTGAGATCAAAAAGTTTGAAAACTGCTGGCGTGCAGAATATTTGTTTGAAAAAAAAAGGAATGAATGATTCAGGGGAGGCTGCTGATGTCATTTCCAGTTTCCTTTATGTGTATTTAACGTTTTTATAGTTTTGTGTTTTGCTTTTTAAAAATTCAACATGCACACCGAAGCCCGTTCCTCTAGTACTCAACGTTCTATCATTGCCATTTTGAACAGCGGGACGCTGGTCCCTACCATAGGGTGGCTCTCAGTCACAGGGCGCATCAAACGTGCCCACAGAGCTTCAAACACTATTCAGACTTTCCTGGGGAGGGTTTGGGCATCTTCAGGCTGTGAAAGGGCACTACCAAATGGCTTCCCCAAAGTGTGCCCATTAAAATTCTTGTCAAGAGCAGATAAGACTGCCCACCTCATTGTCATGGTCAGCAGATCTTCATGAGAAAAGTCGCCTGCCATGCTCATCTTGTGGGCACTTAGATAACGGCCTCTCGACTGGGCTCTTCCCATGGGCCCCAAGCGGCCGTCTCTCCTCATGTGTGAGCTGTCTGGCCGTGCACCGAAGGAGGCCCCTTAAAAGGCCGCTTTTACCTCTCATGGCTTATTTCCTCCCCAAACCCAGGCCACCCAGGTCATTGTCCCCGGGCCCCAGTCTCCTTTGCAGAATGTGCTTGCGGTGCCGAGTCGGAACTAAACCGGAGGCGCCGTCTGCAGCCTGCGGGAGGGCTGTGCGCAGCCGATTTAAATGCCTTTGCAAGTTGCCCGGCCTAGACCGGGTTGATTTTTCCAGGTGGTGGCAGCATGTTTTGGAAGCGCTGACATTAGATTGGTGGCGAGTGGCATGGCACAGAGCCCTGGGTGTCTGCCTTGGCCTTACAGGAATGCCACTGGCCTAGGGGACTCGATTCAGCCCCAAACGGGGGCCCATGTGTCCAGGTGGGTCTCCCAGGCCGCACAGCCAGGGGGCGGCTGCTCTCGCCTTCCCCGCCTGCTGTGGGCATGACTCTAAGATAAATGAATGACAGCCACGCCATATGATGAAGCCATGTCCTCAGTCTGTCCCGAAGCCCCGGGACATCCCCATCGCAGCCTTTCAGGCCTGTGGCTGGGAGCCCGCAGGCTCAGCCCAGCAGTCCCCTCACGCGGGACATAACCACACCATCGTCCCACCCCAGGACCGCAGGCTGCGCTCCCTGCCCGTGCCACCCCCTCAGGAGGGACGATGTGGCTCTCAGGGACACCGCGCTCCTACAGCACGAGTTGGCTTCACTGCTTCACGGCCTCTCCCAGCCGTCAGTGGCCGGGCAGCCCGTCATCCTTCCTCAGGGACGCGGGGACCGGCTGGGCCAGTGTCACAGGAAGCAGGAGGCATTAGGAGTGACACACACACACACACACACACACACACACACACACACGTGTCCCAACGTGGGGTCTCCCTGGAAGCAAAACCGACCAAGTGTCGGAAAGCAAGAAGCACCTCTAGATGGTGGGCCAGGCCCTGGGAGGAGGATGGGGCCCTGGGAGGGGCACAAGGCCCTGGGAGGAGCTTGAGGCTCACCAGGAGTGGCCTGCGGGCTTTTCGGTGTCCAGGCCTACAAGCCCAAGGCCCCTCACATGCCAATAGCTGCGTCCCCAACCACCCAGCTCCTCAGCCATGTCCCCGGAAGCTGCACCTTCCTGCACACGGCATGCAAGGCTGCTTGTCCCGGGGCCCTGTCCACCCTTCCTCCCAGCCTCACCCAGACATGATGGCCCAGACCCGGGGAGTGAGGACAGTGGCCAGAACCCGCATTGTGTCTGGAGAAGCGGTGCACGGCCGGCGCTCACCCTGGTCCCTCTGGCTCTGTCCGCCACTTGAATGCCCGTGGCTTCCTATGCGGGGGCTCTGTCTCATGCGTGCTCCCTGCGACCAGGTGAAGTGAAACCTATTCATTTGGGGGTTTTATTTTTCAGGGCAGCGTTAGGTGTGCAGCAAGCTGGGAGCGATCCCTACCCTCTTGGTTTTTTTTTCTCTTTCCAGAGTTTCATACGGTTGGAATCATGGCTTCTGCCTCGATTCGGCCTGCATTGACGGCCCCACCGTGTCTTCTGGGGGCTCGATGGGAAAAGTATCCCATTGTCTGGATGTCCACCGTCTGTTTACCTGACGTCGGAATGTTCATTTAAGTTTCACACGTGAGGCGACGGAGCCTGGGACCGTCTGTTTATCTGACGTCGAATGTTCATTTAAGTTTCACACGTGAGGCGACGGAGCCTGGGACGGTCTGTTTATCTGACGTCGAATGTTCATTTAAGTTTCACACGTGAGGCGACGGAGCCTGGGAGGGGTAAGTGTTGTGCTTTGGGTCCTACTGTCCTGAGGAAACATCCGTGGGATTTATTTTATTGTTTAAATAATTTTTTATTGATTTCAGAGAGGAAGGGAGAGGGTGAGAGAGATAGGAACATCAATGATGAGAGAACATCATTGATCGGCTGCCTCCTGCTCGCCCCACACTGGGATCGAGCCAGCAACCTGGGGACGAGCCCTGACTGGGAATTGAACCGTGAGCTCCTGGTTCATAGGTCGACACTCAACCACTGAGCCACGCCTGCTGGGCTCAGTGGGGTTTAAATCCAACCCAGGTCTTTGGCCTCCAAATCCAGCATCCTGCTGTGCTCCACCCCGGACTGGGGAGATCTGAGTCAGCATTTGTCATTTACTTTCTGCATCCGTGGGACAGGCCATTCAGTGTCCAATGAGGTCAGGGACCTGCAGGACGCTGGGCCAGACCCCCCTGGGCGTGAATATGGCGTGGGGCACATCTGGCCTGGGCAAGAGACACTTGCTTAAAGGATGACCTACCTCAGTGCTTATGTTGCTGCCCCCAAACGTAGGGGTGACGCACAACAGTAACATAGTGTGATGACCGCATGGGGACAGATGACCCCTGGAGGGCAGCAGCTTCGTCCCTGCGGGCAGCTCACGTAGTTGGTGTGGGGACAGGACACTTCCCACTCGATGAAACTTGGGAGGAAACAAACCATTGGACAGTCTGCATCTCAATCTTCCTTTTCCTTCTAGAAGCCCCCAGAGCCCGGCCAGCGTGGCTCAGTGGTTGAGCGTCGACCTATGAACCAGGAGGTCACAGTTCCATTCCCGGTCAGGGCACATGCCCAGGTTGAGGGCTCCATCCCCAGTGTGGGGTGTGCAGAAGGCAGCTGATCAATGATTCTCGCTCATCATTGATGTTTCTCTCTCTCCCTTCCTCTCTGAAATCAATAAAAATATATTTAATGTCTAAAAAAAGCCCCCCTACCCCCACCCCGAATCATGCTGCAGAATGTTCTCTCTCCTTCTGTCCTGTCTACCATCAGGGTGTTGACAACTTCCTTTGGGAAACCATATTAGGGACTCGGATTTCACCATCAAGGAAACCTCTAGGTATTTTAGCAGGAAGCCCTGATTAAATTGATTTGGGCGCAGGCGCCCCCCCCCCCCCCCCCCCCCCCGCATGCTAAGCCACAGGGAGACGCCGCACGCTGGCTGAGCTATTTGTGGATGTCTTGCGGTGCGCGTTCCCACGTGTTTTGCTCAGCCACCCAGATTCAGCTATTTAGGTTTCCCTCATAAATCAGCCACTCTGAGCATCTTAATCATCTTCTCCCAGTTTGTCTATAGCGCTCTGCCCTCCAAGAAATAAATTACCCGCAATTACTTAAAGTTAGTAATTGAATTTATTTTAGTGGTAGAGAGAAAATTTATCCATTTTGCTTGTAATTTGTAGTCATTTTTAGTAATTGATAGTAATTTTCTAGTAAATACTAATTAAATGTTCCGCTAACTAAAAGAAGTGCAGAGTAATGTATTCGCTAAGCATTAGTATCTCCAATTTATCTTTATACCGGCAAGTGATTTAGGTTGAGTTGATAGGATCTAGTGGGATTATTCTCGTCCTGTTAAGCTTTAAGAAAGCCGCAGAAGCGGAGAGTTAAAGAGTGCATTCGCCGTGATCTGCCTTCGTGTTACAGGAGGGGAAACCGAGGCAGAAGAAGATGACGATGCTGGTCTAGGACCAGCTGCTCAGCCAGGGGGAGGATGAAGGCCCTGGACTTGAGACTTTCCGTCTGGGGCTCTTATCTTTGTCTCCATCTGACCTCGGAGAGGATGGGGGCAGATGGAAGGAAGTGGCCAATGTCCAGATCCCTGGCTTCCTACAGGGACCTGGGGTGGCCCCGCCACAGAGGCCTTCTTCCCGGCTCCGGGTCCTCCCCTAACGGCCACAGTGCCCTCATGCCAAGGTAGACAGAGACTTTGTGTTCCGGGTCATCTGAAGATGGTGCTTCTTTTGCAGGGTGTCTCCATGTGAGATTTTTTTTCTCGTTGTTAATTTCACACGAGGATATTTTTCCCATTGATTTTTAGAGAGAGTGGAAAGAAGGGAGAGAGACAGAGAGAGAGAGGCATCCATGTGAGAGAGATGCATCGATTGGTTGCCTCCCACACGTGCCCCTGACCTGGGCTGGGGATCGAGCCTGCAGCCAAGCCCTTGACTGGCATCGAACCCATTACCCTTCCGTCCTTGGGCCGAGGCTCTAACCTCTGAGCCAAGCCGGCGAGGGCCCCAAGTGAGGTTCTGTGGACCCACGAGAACAGAAGTTGATTTCAGCAAATGAACCCATTAACCCCGATGCTGCGCCGGGCCCTTGGTATTTACCCCGTAAGTTATTTTTCCCTTTAAAATGATTCTCCGGGAATGTTGGACGTGCGGGGCGTCTCACGCGTCTCGCGTGGCTGCGGAGTCCCCTCCTTCCTGGTCTGTCTTTCCGCCGGGCCTCGCGGCGGGTGTGCTGGGAGGGAGAGAGGAGTGGCGTTTTCCCCAGGACATGCTCCTAGTTAGGAAGTAATATCCCTCTAGAATTAATTAATTAATGGGAGTTGATACAATTAACAAATACCGAGCGACAAACTCTTCAGTGGCGCCCGCGTCTAATGAGTGCTGCGGCTCGGAGCCGCGTGGGCCCCCGCCTCCCTCCCCTGACCACAGAGCGAGGGGCTGGTCCGAACCCCCTGCCAGGACCTGCCTCTCCGGCCTTTCTAAGTGGAAAAACACAATTACAATAGGTTTCCACTTTTACAGTTTTGAGGAATATTGTAAAAACTAAAAAAAAAAAAGAGACATTGAAATCATCCATGTTCCCCCAAATGGGATGAATCTATCAGACTCATTTTTCCTTGAAGAAGTAGATTTTTTTTTAGTTGTACTCCAACAGAATATAACCCTTCAGTGTGTTGCATTTTTCTGTAGATGGTAATAGACTTTTGTTTTATTTTTTAAGTATATTTTTATTGATTTCAGAGGTGAAGGGAGAGAGAGAGAGAAACATCCATGACGAGAGAGAATCATTGATCAGCTGCCTCCTCACACCCCACACTGGGGATCGAGCTGGTAACCTGGGCCTGTGCCCTGACCGGGAATTAAACCGTGACCTCCTGGTTCATGGGTCGATGCTCAACGTCTGAGCCACACCGACGGGGCGCTAACTTACATTTTAAAAGTTACAATGTGATCTTTGTAAATGTAGTTTTTAATGATTACACAATCTTTCATTAAAAGGAAAAACTTGAATTTGCTCAGCCATTTCCTTGTTTCTGTGACATTTAGTGCTTTAGGTGTTATGTACAATTTGTCACTGTTATAAATAACACTTCTATGAACATCCTTTGAAAGCTTTTTATGAATTCAGATCATTTTCTTTGGTTAGGTTCGCAGCACAAACTTCTGAGGTCAGAGGCATGCGTATTTTAAGGCTGATGTCACCTGCTGCCGGACAGTTTACGGGGGGCTGCCTGGCTTGTCCTGGCCCCAGGGACAGAGGACACTGCCCTCCCGACAAGCCCCATCGCTGCTCTGCACACCAGGAGCATTTCTGCTAGTGGGATGGGTGAGGAATGATGCCATCATTAATAGCCAGCAACTGACCGTGTATTCAAATATTTTTCTTCCTGTTAAAATCTGTATTCTCTCTTCATAGAATGGCTTATCTCTGCCCTTTTCTTATTAACCAATTGGGATGTTTATGTGTTTTGGTACCCATTTATAGGAGCTACTTAGACAATAAACATATTAACCCCTAATTCCATTTCTGCACATTCTTTTTCTAATGGCATTGATTTCCACGCTGGCTTTCCTGCTCACGGTAATTCTGAATGACTTGGGGACGACGCTGTCTTTCTCATTTCTTCCCTCCGCTGAATGCCAAGCTTAGGAAGGCAGGTGCCAACAGAGCAGGCACCTGCCGTGAGGGTGCAGAGTGGCTCCAGTGCCCGTGCACGCTTGGCTTGGAGAAGTCGTCCTTCCTAGCAGAGGGCCCGCCCAGGAATTCAATGTGACGCCTCTGTCCTTCC
>NW_005370286.1:58926-66779 GCF_000412655.1 Myotis brandtii | reverse complement strand
GCTGCCTCCTCACACCCCACACTGGGGATGGAGCCGGTTACCTGGGCCTGTGCCCTGACCGGGAATTAAACCGTGACCTCCTGGTTCATGGGTCGATGCTCAACGTCTGAGCCACACCGACGGGGCGCTAACTTACATTTTAAAAGTTACAATGTGATCTTTGTAAATGTAGTTTTTAATGATTACACAATCTTTCATTAAAAGGAAAAACTTGAATTTGCTCAGCCATTTCCTTGTTTCTGTGACATTTAGTGCTTTAGGTGTTATGTACAATTTGTCACTGTTATAAATAACACTTCTATGAACATCCTTTGAAAGCTTTTTATGAATTCAGATCATTTTCTTTGGTTAGGTTCGCAGCACAAACTTCTGAGGTCAGAGGCATGCGTATTTTAAGGCTCACGTCACCTGCTGCCGGACAGTTTACGGGGGGCCACCTGGCTCGTCCTGGCCCAGGGACAGAGGACACTGCCCGCCCGGCAAGCCCCATCGCTGCTCTGCACACCAGGAGCATTTCTGCTAGTGGGATGGGCGAGGAATGATGCCATTGTTAATAGCCAGCGACTGACCGTGTATTCAAATATTTTTCTACAGGGACCTGGGGTGGCCCCGCCACGGAGGCCTTCTTCCCGGCTCCGGGTCCTCCCCCAACGGCCGACCTGACCACAGTGCCCTCATGCCGAGGTAGACAGAGACTTTGTGTTCCGGGTCATCTGAAGATGGTGCTTCTTTTGCAGGGTGTCTCCATCTGAGATTTTTTTTCTCGTTGTTAATTTCACACGAGGATATTTTTCCCATTGATTTTTAGAGAGAGTGGAAAGAAGGGAGAGAGACAGAGAGAGAGAGGCATCCATGTGAGAGAGATGCATCGATTGGTTGCCTCCCACACGTGCCCTGACCTGGGCTGGGGATCGAGCCTGCAGCCAAGCCCTTGACTGGCATCGAACCCATTACCCTTCCGTCCTTGGGCCGAGGCTCTAACCTCTGAGCCAAGCCGGCGAGGGCCCCAAGTGAGGTTCTGTGGACCCACGAGAACAGAAGTTGATTTCAGCAAATGAACCCATTAACCCCGATGCTGCGCCGGGCCCTTGGTATTTACCCCGTAAGTTATTTTTCCCTTTAAAATGATTCTCCGGGAATGTTGGACGTGCGGGGCGTCTCACGCGTCTCGCGTGGCTGCGGAGTCCCCTCCTTCCTGGTCTGTCTTTCCGCCGGGCCTCGCGGCGGGTGTGCTGGGAGGGAGAGAGGAGTGGCGTTTTCCCCAGGACATGCTCCTAGTTAGGAAGTAATATCCCTCTAGAATTAATTAATTAATGGGAGTTGATACAATTAACAAATACCGAGCGACAAACTCTTCAGTGGCGCCCGCGTCTAATGAGTGCTGCGGCTCGGAGCCGCGTGGGCCCCCGCCTCCCTCCCCTGACCACAGAGCGAGGGGCTGGTCCGAACCCCCTGCCAGGACCTGCCTCTCCGGCCTTTCTAAGTGGAAAAACACAATTACAATAGGTTTCCACTTTTACAGTTTTGAGGAATATTGTAAAAACTAAAAAAAAAAAAGAGACATTGAAATCATCCATGTTCCCCCAAATGGGATGAATCTATCAGACTCATTTTTCCTTGAAGAAGTAGATTTTTTTTTAGTTGTACTCCAACAGAATATAACCCTTCAGTGTGTTGCATTTTTCTGTAGATGGTAATAGACTTTTGTTTTATTTTTTAAGTATATTTTTATTGATTTCAGAGGTGAAGGGAGAGAGAGAGAGAAACATCCATGACGAGAGAGAATCATTGATCAGCTGCCTCCTCACACCCCACACTGGGGATCGAGCTGGTAACCTGGGCCTGTGCCCTGACCGGGAATTAAACCGTGACCTCCTGGTTCATGGGTCGATGCTCAACGTCTGAGCCACACCGACGGGGCGCTAACTTACATTTTAAAAGTTACAATGTGATCTTTGTAAATGTAGTTTTTAATGATTACACAATCTTTCATCAAAAGGAAAAACTTGAATTTGCTCAGCCATTTCCTTGTTTCTGTGACATTTAGTGCTTTAGGTGTTATGTACAATTTGTCACTGTTATAAATAACACTTCTATGAACATCCTTTGAAAGCTTTTCATGAATTCAGATCATTTTCTTTGGTTAGGTTCGCAGCACAAACTTCTGAGGTCAGAGGCATGCGTATTTTAAGGCTGATGTCACCTGCTGCCGGACAGTTTACGGGGGGCTGCCTGGCTTGTCCTGGCCCCAGGGACAGAGGACACTGCCCTCCCGACAAGCCCCATCGCTGCTCTGCACACCAGGAGCATTTCTGCTAGTGGGATGGGCGAGGAATGATGCCATTGTTAATAGCCAGCGACTGACCGTGTATTCAAATATTTTTCTTCCTGTTAAAATCTGTATTCTCTCTTCATAGAATGGCTTATCTCTGCCCTTTTCTTATTAACCAATTGGGATGTTTATGTGTTTTGGTACCCATTTATAGGAGTTACTTAGACAATAAACATATTAACCCCTGATTCCATTTCTGCACATTCTTTTTCTAATGACATTGATGTCCACGCTGGCTTTCCTGCTCACGGTAATTCTGAATGACTTGGGGACGACGCTGTCTTTCTCATTTCTTCCCTCCGCTGAACGCCAAGCTTAGGAAGGCAGGTGCCAACAGAGCAGGCACCTGCCGTGAGGGTGCAGAGTGGCTCCAGTGCCCGTGCACGCTTGGCTTGGAGAAGTCGTCCTTCCTAGCAGAGGGCCCGCCCAGGAATTCAATGTGACGCCTCTGTCCTTCCGGAGGAGGACTGCCCTGCCCCACTCCTGCCCCCACTTCACGTCGGAGGAAGCCTGCTCTCTGATCGCACACGAAACAGGAGTCTCTTCAATGAAACATACATTTTCAATTAAAGCAGAGCCCCGGGGTGGTGGTCGGACGGAACCCCCACACGCCGGGCGCAGCCGCCCAGCCCTTCTCTGAGGCCTGCTGCCCCCGCGGAGCCCAGGCTGGGGCAGAGGGACCCGCTGAGACACCCACCTTGCAGGGCGGAGCCAGGCCTTTGAAAACCGGGGGAGGGCTCTCTCCTCCTGACCCGGCCGCCCTGCTCTGGGTCAGCCCAGCAGGAGGCTCCGAGGCCACCTGGAAACCGCCCTTTCTGGGGAAAGATCCAGGGCCGAGCGATGCTGGGGGCGCCTTTCTCGCCACTCAGGTCCAGCCACGCTCCTTTCTCACTGGTTTCAGCAACGGAGAGCTGAGAAGGTCGGTGCTCATCTGCATAAGAATTTAAAAAATATATTTATTTATTGATTTCAGAGAGGAAGAGAGAGGGACAGAAACATCAATGATGAGAGAGAATCACCGATCGGCTACCTCTTACACACCCCACACTGGGGACTGAGCCCACAACCCAGGCCTGCTCTCCCACCAGGACTCGAATCCTGACCTTCTGGTTCATGGTCTGACGCTCAACCACTGAGCCATGCCGGCTGGGCTGTATAAGAATTTTTTAAAAATCTTATAAACTTACAAACTTTTAGCAATGGAGGGAGGTCAAATCCCCCCTGAGCCTGGCTGCGTGCCCCGGGGGTCTGTGGCCAGGTGTGCGGGTGGAGGCCGGTGGGGAGTGAAGAACTGCTGGCCGTTAGGACTGCCAGGTGGCAGACCCAGGCCGCCGACCCGGCCACACACCTGGGCTCCCACGTGCCCTGTCTGCGGGCTGGTCTGCCCATCACGCCAGGGAACCCGGGGCAGGGCGGTCGGCATTGGCTGCCTGGCACCTGTCCCAGCAGCTGCAGTGGCCATGGCTGCCCTCTGGTTCCGTGCCCGCTTCCTGCTCTCAGTGCACCTTGTGGTCGCTGCCAAGGGGCAACGAGGTAGGTGTCATAACCAGCTTTTCTTCAGAGGATTCTGTTATAGTTAAAGGGAGTCAAATTTGATGACGGCGCGAGCTGACAGGGTTTTAAAAGGAGACCCTGTTGCCCGGCCAGCGTGGTTCAGTGCTTGAGTGTCACCCTATGAACCAGGAGGTCACGATTCAATTCCTGTTTGGGGCACATGCCCAGGTTTCGGGCTCGATCCCCAGTGTGGGGCATGCAGGAGGCAGCCGATCCATGATTCTCTCTCATCATTGATGTTTTCATCTCTCTCTCCCTCTCTTTTCCTCTCCGACATCAATACAAATATATGTTTTAAAAGGAGACTATGTTGGAAAATGTATACAAGTAACTTATTTTTAAAAATGGGTCCAGTCCCCAGTAGGAGCTGGAATGCAACCCACTGTTTGAAGTTTAGCAAATAGACGTGCGACCTGGCTCTCCGATGAAGCAAATTCTTTTATTTAGAAAAACAAGCAAACAAACAAAGGGATGCCTCATCACCACAGGCCCACGGAGCCTGCAGAAGAGTGCGGCGGTTAAAATTCACGATGCTCATCCGCCGGGCCGACGCATGTTTCCAAAGAGCAACGTCTTAGAAGGAGCTCCCACTTAATTAAGAGAGACTAATATCAAAGCAGTTTTTCGCATTTAATATTCGTGTTTAAACTTCGCCTAGATTAAGTGAGCTTACACCGGCGCGAGTCCCGACTTTAACAGCATTATAAACCGCATTAGCCGTCGGGAGGGTCACCGTCTGCGTGTTAGGTTGTAACCTCACTGCTATTTGCAGTTGTAGGGAGTGCGCTGACGGCGGGGGCAAGATTCATTGTCGCGGAGCCGTTCTGCTTAACACCAGCCTTGTCATTCCATTAATAATGACTGCTTAGGAGCGTCGCCTGGGCGTCTCTGTTGTCCTGAAAACTTAAAACTCACAGCACAATTCTTTACGACGCGTTCCGCGGCCCCCTCTGGGTATTCCTGACCATTATCCCATTTGGTTATATTCAAAACCGCCGCCTCCGGAGAGAGCATGAGGCCGACCTTTCACCTCCCAATATTCCTGGTTCAAATGGCGTAATAACATGTAGTGAATATTTACAAGCGCACTTACGCGGTAATAGAGTACTGCTGTGAGCATTAGCACGCATTTTCTGCTCAATCAAGCTTTGATGGAGAGCTCGCGGCGCACCCCAGAGAAAATGCAGTCCCCAGTACGCTGTGCGAGCAAAACACCCTTGAACCTAAACAGCTCACAGAACATAAATGGACTAGATGCAGATGAGCACGGCGAGTTCCTGGGACGCCGGGGGTCCTCTGAGCCCTCCCTGCAAAGACTGGGCAGGAGCCAGGAGCCAGGAGCCAGGAGCCCTCGCCACCTGGAATTCTGAATGGATCCGCTGTGGGGCTTGCCCAGAAAAAGGAAATTGGAGGCCATGTGAAGCGCTGGTACCAGGTGGCCCAAGGGATATTCCCCAGGGCTTTTGAATTTTCTAATTTAAATTCTTTGTTTTTTAAATTAGAAACAAAAAGACATTACCCCTCGCCCCCAATCATAGCATAAATTGTAAAATATCTCCTTTGCCCTGCCCATCCTCCCTACATCCACTCTGCCCCTTTCCTAGCCCCGCCCTTTGCTCCAGCCCCGCCTCCTCTCTGGAGTTCTGTCACTGGTTCTGCCCCATTGTATTTGCCACACCCATTGCATTAGCCCCACCTCTTTTCATGGATGGGATTTTTCTAGCCCCGCCCCTCCACACTGGCTCCACCTCCTCATCTAGCCCCACCCCTTCCTTAAGCCCAGGCTGCTCATTCTAGCCCCTTCTTCTCCCACAGAGGTGCCCTCTCCAGGCCCAAGGAGCAGAGAGGATGTAGTATGGAATTGTGCACCTGGGACCTACATGACTTTATTAACCAGTCTTTTCATGGATGGGATTTTTCTAGCCCCGCCCCTCCACACTGGCTCCACCTCCTCATCTAGCCCCACCCCTTCCTTAAGCCCAGGCTGCTCATTCTAGCCCCTTCTTCTCCCACAGAGGTGCCCTCTCCAGGCCCAAGGAGCAGAGAGGATGTAGTGTGGAATTGTGCACCTGGGACCTACATGGCTATATTAACCAACTAGAGGCCTGTTGCACGAAGAGATTCGTGCCATAGGCCTTCCCTTCCCCTGGCTGCCAGCACTGGTTTTCCTCCGCCACCCGAGACCTGGCCGAAGCCTTCAGTCTCGGCCGCTTCACGCCTACATATGCAAATTAACCGCCATCTTTGTTGGGTTAATTTGCATACTCTCCTGATTGGCTGGCGAGCGTAGTGGAGGGATGGTCAATTTACATGTTTGTCTATTATTAGGTAAGATGGCACCCCAAGAAATTCAATAAGAAAAGAAAATACATCAGAATCTCACAAGTGAATAAACTAGGATAGAGTCAGACTTTAAGAAAAAGAACAGAAGTCCAGCTGGGTCTTCCCGTCCGTCTGCTTTCCTGTTTACATGCTTCCTGCCTCGGGAATTAACGAGGGCTGGACCTTTTTCCACGGAGCCTGCACCAGGACCCAGAGGGAGGTTGCTCTGTGCTCCCAAGTCCTGGTGTCAAACACCCTCCTGGTAGAATAGGAAGGGGGTTATATCTACGCTGGAACTCAGAGATGGGTATGCGTGTCTGTCTGTCTGTCGGTCTGCAGGCAGTTGCTTCCTTTCCTTTCGGCGGAGCGGGCATAAATAAGGGTATTGGATTTTCAGGCCATTTCTGCCTCAAAAATGCAAGAGGTCAGAGGCTTCTAATAAGATTCCTATAATTCAAAGGAACCTGGTGGGAAGGTCGGCCATCAGCAGTAATTGCATAGCTGTCACGGGGCCTGTCTGTCATGAGTTCCTGGGAGATTTACACCTAAAACTACCGGTGCTGCAGGGGTCCCGCCACCGGCGGGGCCCCCACTTCTGTGTCCCGGCCTCCTCCTGACCTGGGAGCAGGGCCTGATGAGGTGCTTGTCCTTCAGGGCTGGCCGAGATTTCAGCAGACCCACAGCCCAGGAGCGGCTTGGAGATGGTGGTTGCCAGGGCGGGCGGGAGGCCCAGATGAAGGGAGATTTGCCCAATGGCAGGGGTTCGAGGCCCCGACATCCTTTTGGTCGGTGTCCAGCACCGCGGAATCACACGTATGTTTGATGAATACTCAGCTGATCCAGTTCATTTCATCTGTGCTGTGAGTTATCAGCATGAATGACACAGTAATGGGACGTGCGACTCCCCCTCCCCCGGGAACTTTTATTTATGGTGGGAGCTTGTTACAACACAAGCCATTACACAGATTTAAATTCACCACAGGTTAAGCCACGTGTCCCCTGGAACACTACATCTAATGAGAGCCTGATAGAATGTGCTTCGGCGATCACATGGCATTGGTCTGTCTCCTGGTTTTATTGCGGGGTCAGTGTGAAGGTGGGGCCAGCCACCGCTACTTAGAGGGTATGAAGGAAGCCTCCTGGCATGTCCTATATTTTAGGAAACGCCTTTTGTCCTTGTCTGGGTGTACAGCTGTGCTTTTGTTGAATTCCCCCCCGCCCTTTTCCTTTCCTATTATTTCTTTATTTTAGTTTTCCAGGAGAATGCGTTTGCACCATCGCTTATTTCATTATGTGTCACATGATGCCCTTTGCACTTGACATGAAATATATGACTTAGTTTTCACAGAAACCCTGGGGGGGTGGGGGGTTGGTTTTGTCCCCATCTGGCTGTTGAAGAACCCAAAGCTCAGACACGTTAAGACACTTTCCCTGAATCACACAGCAGTGAGCAAGCCGCGGAGCCATGATGCCAAGAAACAGAAGCATTCCATGCTTAGCCCCCATGGCCTGACATGTTGTTCAGGATTACTTTTAAAATATATATATATATTATTGATTTTCTACAGAGAGGAAGGGAGAGGGATAGAGAGTTAGAAACATCGATCAGCTGCCTCTTGCACACCTCCTACTGGGGATGTGCCCG
>NW_005370286.1:57987-58636 GCF_000412655.1 Myotis brandtii | reverse complement strand
GCCCCCCTCCCCCCTTTGGCTGCCACACTTTGTTGATGCCCGGAGCACCTGCCGCATGGCCAGGCAGCTGTTTTCATCTGGCCACCTTTCTCTGCACAAGGTCAGGCACAAAATGTTTTTGTCTCTGCAGGTACTAGTGTTGGTTATAATTATAGCTGATGCTTGAACACACAGCTTTGAGATGCGTAGATGCACTTCTGTGTGGTTGGTTTATTTTTTTAATAAACAGTATACTGTTTTCCATCAGCAGTTGGGAGTCCTTGGCTGTGAAGGGCCAATGGCAGGCATGGGTGGATACCATTGCATATGCGGGCCTGGAGCAGGGGCGCCAGGAACCAATCCCTCGCATGTATCCAGGGAGGACTTAAGTTTTCGAGGAGTCAAAACTGATATGCACATTTTTGGCCGCCCGCCTGGGTGATGGGCACCGCCAGCCCTACACTGTTCAGGGGCAACTGTGCCAGTCCTGGGCCTGTGGCACCAACAGCCGTAGGCCTCAGGCTAGCACCAGCGTGTGTGGCTACGTCCCCATAAACCGCAGATGGACATGGAGATTTGAATTGCATGGACGTTTTACATCACAATATCTTATTTTCCTCCGGACATTTTCCCAACAGTTTTAAAATGTACAAACCGCAGGTCGCGCAGT
>NW_005370286.1:51762-57645 GCF_000412655.1 Myotis brandtii | reverse complement strand
TGCCGCCTGCCCCGGGCCCTGTCCCCCAGGAGAGGGTGCGGCTTCCCGGGGGAGCGTCCCACCTTCTCATCCAGGGAGGACAAGGCGGACCGCGGACCTGCTTCAGCTTTTGTGTTTTCACTTAGTGGATGTCCCCGGCGGTGACAGTCCTGCAGGATGTAACTGGAATCTGCTGGTCTTCCCCGAGGGTTCGCCTGAGGGGGGCAAGGTGTGTCCCCACAGCCCTGACGTCACTGTCCGCTGAGAACTCAGCAGCTTCGCAGTGGGAGCCGGCTTCCGAGTAACTGAGTTCAGTATTGTCCTCAGTCGGACCCCGACGCCCCCACCAGGACAGGCATCGCTCAAAGCTGTCTGTCTGTCTGCTCCCTTGCCAAGGGCTAAACACCACAACGCCTCTCCCTGGCTATGCAGAACAGCCCCTTTATTTTTAAAAAAATATTTTTTATTGATTTCAGAGAGGAAGGGAGAGGGAGAGAGAGATAGAAACATCATTGATGAGAGAGAATCATGGATCGACTGCCTCCTGCACGCCCCCCCCCCGCACTGTGGATCGAGCCTGCATCCCGGGCCTGTGCCCTGACCCGGAATTGAACCCTGACCTCCTGGTTCATAGGTCGACGCTCAACCACTGAGCCACGCCGGCCAGGTGATGGCTACTTTATTTAAGTGCTTCGGGTTCTCTCTGGAGCGAGGCAGCGTTGGCCCCTGGGCAGCTCACGTGTGGTGTGGGCTCAGGGACCCCGAGTGGCCCCCCTCCCAGGGGGTCATGCTCCTCCCCAGGGGCAGCAGCGTCCCCGGAGGAGGTGGGGCTGGTGAACGCGCCCACGTCTCCCAGCGTTTCCATCAGGGCAGAGCCAGCCGCCTGGACCTTCACTTCTCACCCGTGAAGGGAGAGAACCAGGACTCCCCCGTCTCTCCTTCCTGGGTCGGTTAAATGAGGAAATTCCAGAGTCACGTGAGTAATATTTTTGTAGTAAATTGTTTTTATGATAAGTGCACTAACAACTTTTTTATGCTAACAGATGACTCGTTGTTCACTTGAAATTCAAATGTAACCGGGCACCTGTGTTCTTATTTGCTAAATGTGGCCACACTATGGGGGTCAGAGTCCCACCCTATTGGGTCAGAGTCCCACCCTATGGGGCAGCGGTTCTCAACCTTCTGGCCCTTTAAATACATTTCCTCATGTTGTGACCCAACCATAAAATTATTATCATTGCTACTTCATAACTGTAATGTTGCTACTGTTATGAATCATAATGTAAATATCTGATATGCAGGATGGTCTTAGGCGACCCCTGTGAAAGGGTCGTTCGACCGCCAAAGGGGTCTCGACCCACAGGTTGAGAACCGCTGCTATGGGGATCAGAGTCCCTCCTGGATACCAGGCCCTGGCAAGCGCCTGCTCCCCAGATCTGCATTCTTCGTCCAACTGTTACTGGTTTCCACCCTATTCCCTCCTAGTGGGGCTGCCTCCTTTGCTGCTGACTTGGGGTTTTAGAGGGAAGAAGTCTCCAGGTGCTGAGTATGGCCGTGTGAGAACTCCCATGGGGGTGCTTACGCCTTCCCCCTCTTACCAGTTCGGTTCTCCCAGGGCCCTGAGGTGGGCAGTTTAACCCTCACTTGGGGGATGGGAGGACTGAGCCTCTGAGAAGACCTTGAACCCTCCAAGGCGCTTGGGTAGAAAGTGGGGCGGCCACCCCACGGAAGCAGGAGGGTCCCTGGGTGTGGCACGGGGCTGGGAGGCCGGCGTCTGGGGCCCCTGTGAGGAGTGGTCCCACTGGGAAGGAAAGGCCCTGAGTTTGCTGTCACAGCACCTGGAGAAGAACGGGGGGGTGGAGGGGAGGGTGAGACGGAGTGAGACGGAGAGCTGCCAGGAGGCATTTGAGAGGTAAATTAGCCACAAGTGTGTGAGCACGTGGCCAGCTTCCCAGGTGGGGTAGCTGTGGGAAGGGCTCAGAGAAACCCCTCTGCAGGGCACCCCCACACCAGAGCCGGTCCCACACGGACCCCCTGAGTCTCAGTTCCCTTTGCCGGAGAGCCGCTGCGGCCAGGGACAGCTGCAGACCAGAGCTAAGCCCTTCCATACTTCAGAGGGCCGGGGAGTCACACCTGGGTTTGCCGGAAGCAGAGGCAGCCGCAGGGCCTAGGCCAGTGGCTCTCAACCTTGGCTGCACATTAGAATAACCTGGGAATCTTCTTAAAATCCTGATTTTGGGCCTCATCCTCAGGAAATTCTGTTTCTTTGTTACTAATGTGGTGGCCCCACCCCATAACAAAGAAACAGAATTTCCGGAGGATGAGGCCCGGAAATCAGGATTTTAAAAAATTCCCAGGTGACTCTAATATGCAGCCAAGGTTGAGAACCACTGGCCTATGGGCTTGGGTCCATCTATCTCCCTCCTGGCTCTCGGGATCCCGCTGTGAAGTTTTTGGACACAGATCATCGTGGATATATTGGAAGTGTCTTCAACCGTGTCAGACGGGGGTGGGGGACCAGGACGCCAAATGGCGGATGTGTCCGCGCGAGCAATCTCCGTGATTGATGCCCACCGCTGCCAAGGCCAACGCTCGCCGTGCCCATCCATCTAGGCCTAAATATGGACGTATATCGACGGACCCATTAAACCGAGTGGGCTTTGGAGACGGAAGATCAGATTAGATAAGCCCCTAAATTCCTTCTGTTAAAATATGCAGAGAAGGGGGACTCCAAATACCAGGAGCTGATGGGGATAGAGGGTCTGGGAGGAACTGACAGACCTCGCGGAATTCAGAATTAATGCTTTAAACTTTAGGCTTCCGTGGCAATCAATACGTGCACACAACGCCCGTGAATGTTCACAAGGGTTAAAACATGCAGATCAACGGCAGACCATTTATTTCCGCGTGGCCGGCGCTGGGTGGACAGCGGGACGTGGGAGGAGGGCCGCCTGCCATGGAGGCTGATTCCAGGATACGGAGGCCAATGCGGGGTAGAGCTCTTTCTTCGTATCCCGGGCGGACCTCCCCTACATGCGTCTGTTTTTCCAGCTCACAGCGATCCAGAGCTGGGGAACGTCCCACACGCTCCCCGACTGACCCCTGCCAAGGTCAGGTGGCTGCACCCCCTTTTCTGCCGCTGTCTGAGCCTGCCATTCTCGATGGGGACTCCTTGGGAAGGAGGGGGCCGGGGCCGAGGAGTCAGCCTCTGCCAGCGGGGACCACTGACACTCCGCCTATAATTTATCATAAAAGGTTACCAGGTTTCGCCGGCCCACTCTATTATTAATCAGATCGTCCTGGCAGGTTGGGTTTCGTTCCCTATGAATATTCATTACGTTTGGACCACTTGCTTCATAAACAGTAACATTTCCTGCTGTTTTCAGAGAAACGTTCGTACCCTCTCGCGGACACCTCAGTCCTGGTGGTGGCGTCCGTCCGGTTAAGTTCATGTCTTATCGAAAGTGCTGGTTAGAGTCTCAGCGTCAGGATATGTCTCAGGTTTCAGGACCCGTGCGAGTTCGCAGGGAGCTTGCTACAGGCGGGATGCAGCTTTCTTTGTAAAAATACCTTTTTTAAAAAAAATTAGGAAATATTTCAAATATTCTGAAGGAATTAAAGCACAGACCAAATACTCACACACCCACTATCTTGATCACATCTTAATGTCACAGAGGAGATGGAGGACCCCCTGTGCCCCTCTGTGATCCCAGCCCCTCCCTCCAGCCCAGAGGTGGCCCATAATAGGAACTTAGTGTTTCTCATTCTTGTGCATATTTTTATACTTCTATGACATATTTATGCATCAATAAATGCCATCTCTGCTAGTGGTTGGCAGATTAAAAATATCCCTATGGCATCATACTCTAGACCAGTGGTTCTCAACCTTGGCTGCACATTAGAATCACCTGGGAATCTTTTTAAAATCCTGATTTCTGGGCCTCATCCTCCGGAGATTCTGTTTCTTTGTTCCGGAGGATGATGCCCAGAAATCAGGATTTTAAAAAGATTCCCAGGTGATTCTAATGTGCAGCCAAGGTTGAGAACCACTGCTCTCTACCCTTGTTTGTATTCACTTAATATTATCTCCTAGAGATTGCGTATAAAACTCTAGTTCGTTCATTTTATCTGCCCCATGTTCTCTCACTTGGAGGCATTAACACCATTTATCCGTTCTCCTATGAATGGAGAGTTAGCTTGTTTCCCGATTTTGCTTATAGGTAGGAATGTGGCTATAGACATTCTTATATACGCTCGTTCTCGCTAACGTAAGTGTGGGGTACAAGTGTTTTCAGCTCGGTGAGCTATTCCCAAGTTACTGTCCGGTATGCGAGTTCCTCTTTCTGTTTTTCCTTCATACTTGACCCGCAGTTGGAACGGCTAAATTCGAACATGTTTGCCACCCTGATGGGTATGAGTTGGTAGCTCATTGTTTTAATTTGCACTTTCCAGGTTATTGATGAGGCTGAGCCTCTCTGTCTGCCTTTATTGGCTATTTCGTTTCCTCTCTGCGAACTTCCTTTTCACACGACTCGGTCATATTTCTGTGGGAGTGTCTCTTTTCTTCTTATTATTTAAAAAAGTTTAAAAATATGTATATTTGGGTAGAGTTTATTTTTTCCTGGAAGCTTTTGGGGTTGTTGATTATTTTCAACACTGCATTTCATTATACTATCTAGACATGAATTATTTTCATTTATTCTGATGGGTCACTCTTGTAATCTGAGGACTTAGGTCTTTCTCCAATTCTGTAACATTCTTAGCGATTATTTCTTTTAAATTCTTAAATATCATTTATCTCCTATTCTGAGCTTCAAGAACTCCAATTTAACAAATCCTGGAGCTCCCAACCCAGTCTCCCTGCCTCTTCACAGATTTTCATACATAAGAACAGAAATGGCCACACTCCTACACTCAGGTTCATCCCCAGCCCTATCTTCCATTTACACTTTGCTCTGGGCTAGGATCCTGTTAGGGTTTTTCCCATTCTGTGCATAGTGACTAGATGTATCATTTTTAAGATGTTATAAGTGTTTTTCTTTCATGTACACCTATTCTTTCATATTTCTTTTTTGGTTCATAGTTTATCGTTATTTATGGAGATGCTGCATGCTTTATTTATTCCTTTAACATTTGAAACATACTTATTTGAAAGTCTTGGCTAAGTGCGTCTCTAAACTTGGTTGTGTCTGGAACGAATTGGCACTATTGTCTTTATTGTGTCCTTTTTGAATGAGCTTTGTTCTGCGAGTTTTGGAATTTTGGTATGTGGGTTCCTTTTGAGTGGGAGGATTTCTGGCCTTGTGGCTTGCATTTACATTCTCTCTCTCTCTCTCTCTCTCTCTCACCCCCCTCCCTCCCTCTCTCTGTTTGTCTCTCTCTCTCCGTCCCTCCCTCCCTCTCTCTCCTCTTTCCTCCCTCCCCGGTGTTTCGGCTGTGGCCTGCACACTGCTTACGGCATCTCCATTGCAGACTGGGAAGTTGGGCTCCGCTCCGAACCTGGGCATGTTGCTGAGACAGCCATCCAGCCACTGAGAGGCAAGGTTGACGTAGACCTCTTCCTGCCCCCTTGTGAGCTGAAGGGGGGGTGGAGTCGTAGCCTAGACCTACCTTCCAGGACAGTGATTTTGGGCTGGTTTGTCTGGTTTTGATGAGGCTCTCTAGGCCCTTTCCTCTGGAGTCTGACTCCTGGTGCCGTGGCTTCTAGACACAGAGCCTTGAGCTGCCGCTGCTGCTGCTGCCACCCTCCCCGCCACCCTCACGCCTGGTGTGTCCCCGCCTCCGCGTCCCTCCTGTGTGACTTGCCTTGGAGCCTGGCTGTACCTTTTGGGTTCGTCGGGACTTAAGGACTTTGGCGGAAGCTCTGCTCCTGCTCATGGCGTATGGGGGTTGTCTGCCCCCGCC
>NW_005370286.1:44613-51724 GCF_000412655.1 Myotis brandtii | reverse complement strand
CCAGAGCAGGAGGGCGGGCTCACTGGGGAGTGTCCTGAAGGGCGCATTGCAGGAGGGGTGGGTGCCCCCTGGGGGGCAGATGCATGGGTGCTGCTCAGGAATTCACGGCCACCTTCCTTACTCCAGGTGCCCGGACAAAGACCCGGCTCCATCACGTGGTTGAATTTAACACAGAAAACCCGAGTGTGGCCCCGGCACCAGGGCTTCGTGTTAAATTCAGATTCTAGGATCCGGCGTGTTTATCAGGCCGCGTGGGCCCCAGGTGAATGCTGGGGGTATTCTCTCAGGACTGGGGGCTGGCAGGCTCCCCTTTGTGACTCCATCAGAGACTCCAGCCTGGGTGCCCCTAAGTCCTGCCTCCTTTCTGGGGGTGCACGCCCTGTACTGGCTGTTCCCCGAGCTCCCGAGTGCACCCTCTTCGAGTCCACATGTCAGGCAGGCCGTCCATCACGGCTCCGAGGGCTGAGCAGGGCTGGGGCGCAGGGGAGGGCAGCCCATTGCGGGCACCAAGGGGCGCCCGTGGCCATCAGCCTGCCTCCTCCTCCCCGGCGGGCGAGCAGAGCTCCTCAGAGGGAGGGGGGCTGGTGCGGGTTACCCTGTGTAACCCCGGAGAGGAGTTCACCTGATCAGGCTGTTTTACACTTTTCTCTGCTGAACGCCGGTGACTTAATTAACCTCCTTGTCGAGGGAGCGGCGGGCAGACCCATTCGCCACGCATCTCCGGCCCTTCAGTCATCATAGACTTAACTTGCAAATTCTCGTGAACTGTAACCCGGCGTCTTCTGGCTCTTGATTCTACATCTCCCTGTAGATCTTCTCTCTTCAAATGTGTCAGGGAGAGCATGTGGCTGCTAGGACGAGGGATGGCTCTATTAAACCACACAAAAAGCCTCCCTTGAAATCAGGGTCAGAATACGGCTTAATATTCCTAACAACAGACAACGCCAAGCCTCTGTGTGTCCAAGCCTGTTGTTCACCCCATGCTATGTGCCCAGGAGTCAGGGGACAGTGCTGGTCACAGGGACCAGATGGACAGACTCGCCATTGGTGCTCATTCTCAACAGTGTGACAGGCTTTCCCACGGTGCCTTATTTTATAAAGTCCTCCCCTCCCTCTCCATGGACTCGCCCTCTCTCTCCATCTCCGAGAGACCCTCTATCCATAATCTTAGAACAGATTATCTTATTACTGAACATTTTTTAAAGATTGAGAAGTAACTTGAGGATAGGGAATCACTGAATTACGATCAAAACCAGTGATGGCTAATTTGTATGTGATGTTTTCCCTTAAAACATGTTAAGAAGACATTTGAAAGTCCCCTCTTCCAAAGAAAAGAAAAGACAAAAAAACCCAAAGCCTCGATTCTTTTGAGCTCCAAAAGTTGTATCATAAGCACATTTTTTTATGGCTACAGATTGGGGTTTACAAAGGGAGAATGACAAGCCTGTAATTGGCATACTTGGTCTGAAAGTTTGCTTGCGTTTAAGAGATGCATGTTGGTAATTTCATTGTAGGAAAGCATCCCAGGCATCCGGGGAGACCACGGGAGGGCCCGGGCTGTGGGAAATCTCTCCGCAGAACCACCTGGTTTCAGATTCACCCATAAAAACGGAACCACATGGAGTTCGAGTCCAGCGTTCTGGGAGCCACGGATACTTTCACCCGACGGGCGATGAGATTTGAAGGGCAAACACTGGCAGCTGACAGTTATGCATGTATTCACCATTGCCGTTTGCTGTGACTTTTTTTTGGTCTCCATCCCGTGTTCCTAATTAGGCCTGTGTCACGCTTGGCTCCTTTGGCTTCCTGGGCTGATATCCTTGGGGCTCAGCCACAGCCTGAACGTCTCACGGACATAGAGACAGTGACGTACAGTTAACCGCGCCTTAAACCTACACCTGAGCAGAGCGGCCTGACCTGGCGTGTGTCTGCTGTCTCCTCAATCATATTCTCTCTCTCTCTCTCTCTCTCTCTCTCTCTCTCTTTCTCTCTCTCTCGCTCTCGCTCTCTCCTCTCACCTTGGTTTATCCCTACAACACACCCTGCGTGGAACACGTCCTCCCTGTTGGGTGAGGACAGGTGCAGGGATCTTGGCTTTGGCTGTGGCTACCTTTCCTGTTGGCTGTGTGTTCAGTAGAAAATTCTCTCCTGACGAGAGAAAGGAACGAGAAAGGGAAGCTTACATTCTGCGCACACACCTGTGCAGGGGGGCTCGTCCCCCGGCAGTCTGTCTGTCTGTCTGTCTGTCTGCCGTCTCTCTTGGTCTTTCTGAGCAAATCGGCTCTTGCTGCCCATCCTGCTTTGCAAACCTGCTTCCCCTTCCTGGACGTTATTCCACGTGAGCCGTGTTCCTCGTGGCTGCGTGGCGGACACAGCTCAGGGCCAGCGTGGTTCCCCGCCTCCGGCCCTCCTGATGGGCTCTGAGGTTTCTATGAAGCGGCGGCCATGGGTGTCCGTGCTCATCGCCTGGCGCCCCCAGGAGATCATTCCTGCAGGACCCACTCATGCAGATGGGTGCCGGGCTAGGGGGCGTGCGAAGCAATGCGCCTTCCAGGATCCACTGTGAGAATTGCAGAGACGTGTGACGTCGGTTTGGCTGCGTGTCCTCTTTCCACGCCCTCTCGTTGTCCCCGAGTGGGGCCCAGGGCGGCGGCGGTACAGTTTGCTGCGTACAGACCACGAGGCTCAGGTTCAGCGGCTGGTCTCAGGCACAGAGCCCGGTGGCAGCGCTGCTGGGACCGGCGCCCGAGGCTACGTCGGGTCCGGGGCTCTTTCTCCCACACGGCCTGTCTCTGCTGATGCCCGTGGGTATTTTGGGGCATTCTGCGGTTGAACCCCCTACAGCAGGGGTGGGGGGCCTTTCCTGCCAAGGGCCTTGGGATATTAATAACATCACTCGGGGCCACACAAAACGATCACCTTACAAATTAGCTGCTCTATTTGGTCAAACATTTTTTGTTGTTAATCTTCACCCAAGGATATTTTTCCATTGATTTTTTAAAAATATATATTTTATTGATTTTTTACAGAGAGGAAGGGAGAGGGATAGAGAGTTAGAAACATCGATGAGAGAGAAACATCGATCAGCTGCCTCCTGCACACCCCCCACTGGGGATGTGCCTGCAACCAAGGTACATGCCCTTGACCAGAATCGAACCTGGGACCTTTCAGTCCGCAGGCCCACGCTCTATCCACTGAGCCAAACCAGCTATGGCTCCATTGATCTTTTTTTGAGAGAGTGGAAGTGAGGGGGAGAGACAGAGAGACACATTGATGTGACAGAGACCCATCCATTGGTTGCCTCCCACAGGAGCCCCGACCAGGGCCGGAAAGGGAGCCTGTAACCGTGGGACGTTTCCTTGACCAGAAACGAACCTGGGACCCTTCGGTTCGCAGGCTGACGCTCTATCCACGAAGCCAGACCGGCTAGAGCTGGCCAAACATTTAATTAACTCACCCCTAATGCCTTGGCAGGGCCAGACCAAATGGCCTTATACAGCTCGTGGACCAGACGCTCCCCACGCCTGCCCTGCCACAGACCGCTGTGCCCACGTGCTGAGTGGAGCGGTTCTCACCTGGGTCCCGGGACCCCTCCAAGGGGAGGACCTGTGACGAGTTCTTGTCCAGCATCCCGGCCACCTTCAGCGCCGTGACCCCGTCTCTGGCGACGCCCTGGTGACTGAGCCCAGGAACCCACAGTTGTTCCCGACGCTGTGGCTGTACATTAACATTCGTGGCGGGTGCACGCAGAGGTGTGTCCCGCTCTGACCTCACACTCGGGGTTCTGAGGCGCAGAGAGGGGTGACCGTCCCCACCAACTTGAATCCCTGAACTGGTCAGAGGTGCAGGCCGGGCTCTGTCAGCCCACCAGCCACTTCGCGCCCGGCCGGTGGACGCTGCCCTTTTGAGCGCCGGTATTTGCCTCAATCAGGGTGGCCGTGGTGGCAGGGTTGCGAGGAGGACCCTTTATGAGGGAAGAGCTGGGAGGAGGTGGCCTGTTGACATGAGTGATGCTGACAGGAGCCACTTCCTGGGGACACTCAGGAAGCCGGGCCCCAGCCCTGTTCTGCTTTCGGCCCAACTACCGCCGATGCCAGAGGACACCCAGCCCATTCATTTCATCTTCCTGTTCCCTGTTCTGCTTTCGGCCCAACTACCGCCGATGCCAGAGGACACCCAGCCCATTCATTTCACCTTCCTGTTCATTCTGCACATTTTTATCGGAGCCAACTCTGAGGGGTCAGGGACGTGCAGGTCACGGAGACCAGAGCCCCACCACAAGGCGGTCACCAGAGAGTGTGCGGGGGCCACAGCACAGGCCAGCGTAGGCACTGCCAGGGGAAGGCGGGGGGAATTGTTCACATTCAAAGCGAAGTCTCAACCTTTACTCTCCACCAAAGTCCGATTAATTTATTCCCTCTTTGAGGACCGGAAGGCGAGCAGGATCATGTCTGCCGCCAAGCCCCATCCCCAAACACCATTTGATGGGGCTGAGAGGAGCGAGCGGGTGATAGATTCCGGCTTAGGTAGGGATGGCACAGGGCGGCCGTGCTGCAGAGTTGTCTGTGTATTATCAGGGTAAAGCGGACGGAGCTACTCACTCTTCAGAAACCCTTTATGGCTCTAATTAAAGCCTTTGTCTGCACACCAAATAATTAATACATAAAGCGCAGCCGAGAGGAGCCGCTTCGAGGCATGGGCTGTGCGCTCCACAGCGTTTAATCAGGGGAGGAACAGTGTTTGCCTTTCGGAGAGAAAACAAGGCCCGGGCGGCATGTTTATTTAACACTTTGACGAGTTCTTGGAGGGACGAAATGAGACGGAGGGCGCTCACAGCCGTAAATATACAGTTCCTCATGTTGTGGTGACCCCCAACCATAAAATTATTTTCGTTGCTACTTCATAACTGTAATTTTGCTACTGTTATGAATCGTAATGTAAATATCTGATATGCAGGCCCCATTTCCATTGTTACAAATTGAACATAATTAAAGCATAGTGATTAATCACAAAAACAATATGTAATTATATATGTGTTTTCCGATGGTCTTAGGCGACCCCTGTGAAAGGGTAGTTCGACCCCCAGGTTGAGAACCGCTGCCTTAGAGCAACATCGGCTGTTTACCCTGGAAGATGAGTGATGGGAATAAAAACGGCAGAAAGGGCAGGGCTGCCAGGATGCTGTTCGTTCTGGTTTGGTTTTGGCTTGAAATCTGACGCTCCTGGTGGCCCCGCAGAGTTCCTTGCCACCAAGAGGGTCCACGTTCACATCCCTCTGGTCATGCCGGCCCCTTCTCCCCAGAAGCCTTTGCAGAGCACCCCTGGCTTTTTCAGAGTGGGCTGAGAAGTAGCTCCCCCGCCACCTCCCATAAGGGGAGATCCATCCATAGGCAAGGAAATGGTATTAGCGGGCCTATGAGAGCAGAGAGAACATTCCCAGCAGGTTCGGTTGACAGGAGCCGTAAATAAAGGGGACGGGCTGGCCCGAGGGACTGGTCCTGGGAGAAGGAATTTCCACCTCTGGGTCACCGCTCCTCACAGACACCAGGACACAGAGGTTAAGTTCCTAAGTGCGGGGAGGGGTGTGGAAATGTGGGGGCTCTAGACCACTGCCGGCGGGCTCATGGTTGCATCCTCAAGAGGAATGTGGGCTCTGGAGAGAAGGGGATAGGGAAGCAAGGAGGCGGGACAGTGCAGGGACTGCCCTTACTCAGCCGGGGACCCCTGGCCTGGGTTTGGGCTCCTGCTAAGGAGAGGGGGCTGAAGAGGAAGAGCAGAGGAAGGAAGAGGGAGGAGGGAGGGGGAGGAGAGAAAGAGAGGGAGGAGGAGGGAAGGAGGTAGAAGGAGAGGGAGGAGGAGCCTGGCAGATCTGATCTCCTTGACCTTGAGGAAGCCTCTGCATTTCATTGGCTCGAGGGGCGCTGTTCCTAATGGCGCAGGAGGTCCAGGGGCGCTCCTGGCGGGTCTTCTCCCTGGATCCTTGGCTGCCAAATGCACTTTGGCTCAGAGCACAGGCGTGGTCCTTGCATTTCCATAGTGATGCCTGTCGCGGAGACCGAGCCAAGGGCAGACGCTACTGTACTTCCGCCCCCCCCACCCCATTGTCCATTCACTTTAGAAAGTTTGGAACAGAGACAAAAGCAGAGATCGTCAACTTAACAAGTCACTGTGGTCCCACCAGCCGGCCTTAACCACCGTTAACGTTTTCGCTCATCAATCTGTCCTGTTGACATCTTTGCTCACACAATGGTGGTCATACTGCATGTGCTGTTTTCTACTCACGAGGCCGTGGTCTTGCAATATGTTACTGAGTGTAACCAATGGTGACACCTTTGGTTGGACATTCAGGTGTTGCCAGTCCCACACTCTTTTTGGGTCATTGAGGAGCGTGATCCCCTCTCCCTGGGGAGCCCATCTGGGCCGAGGCTGTCGCTCCCCTGCCCGCAGCTGGACCCGGGGATCCCACTCATCCGCTCCTCACCCAACCTGCTCCTGCGATCCTGGAGGCATCTCATTCCCAGCCGAGCCTCCGGGCAGCTGGCTGGGCAGGTGGAGGGCAGAGGGGGAGGGCCACGCCCAGCTCCCAGCGGGAGGGATGGGGGAAGGAAGTGAGACCCATGTCTGAGGTCCACGGTACCTGCCCTGAAGCAGAGGCCAGTCACGAGTGGTTGGGTACAGAGGAGGCTCAGCGTCTGGGTGAGTGGGGAGGCCTGTGTGCACTGGGTGGTGGGTCCCTGAGCTCTGAGGAGTCAGGAGGCCATGAGAGCGGGAGGAGGGGTCTGGGCTGGGGAGCTCAGGGGCGAGGTCAGGATCGGCACAGGCAGGCGCATTTCCCGTGTCGTGTTGTCTGCCTGGCGCGGGATGAAGGCCACGGGCCCTGCTGGGGGAGGATTTGTTGCCACGGTGAGGGGGGAGCGGCTGAAGGAGCAGGGATGTCCTGCATCTGTTCGGCTCACGTCGGAACTCACTAGGCAAGAAGGCACAGGAAAGGCAATGGGCTAGTTTGACTTGCGAGGCTATATGTTGTGTGCCACACCGGCACGACCAAGGGTGATCCCGAGTGGGGGGGTGGGGGTGAAAGGATTAAGGAAAGACAGACAAGAGAATGAAA
>NW_005370286.1:35336-44409 GCF_000412655.1 Myotis brandtii | reverse complement strand
GTGTTCGGACCATAGGTTCAAGCTTACAACTATAGCTGTTGGCTATAATTGTACTGGGAGGGCCCTGCCCTCCAGCTGGGACTTGCATGTGGCAATGAGAGGACCCTGTCCTTTCATTAGTCCGAGGCTTGAACCTGGCCAAAACACTGTAACCGCGCCCCAAAATTTTGTCTTACCTTTCCCCCTCCTTGTTACTACAGAGTCACTTTCTGAACTTCCTCTGTGCCATTGCGATCTTCCTTGGGTCGAATCCACCGCTGCTGGGGGCGGTTTGTTCTGGATGCTGGCGCGGCCAGCTGGGAGCCGCGTTCAGAGGAGGAGAGGGACCGGCCGGCCGTCTGTCCAGCTGCTCCCCTCCGGCTGTGGTTGGCACGGCCCTTCATTTTCCAAGTCAAGGTTAGGTTTGAACCTGGCCAAAACACTGTAACTGCGCCCCAAAATTTTGTCTTAGCTTTTCCACTCCTTGTTACTGCAGAGTCATTTTCTGAACTTCCTCTGTGCCATTTCGATCTTCCTTGGGTCGAATTCACCGCTGCGGGGGGCGGTGTTTGTCCTGGACGCTGGCGCGGCCAGCTGGGAGCCGAGTTCAGAGGAGGAGAGGGACCGGCCAGCCGTCTGTCCAGCTGTTCCCCTCTGGCTGTGGTCGGCACGGCCCTTCATTTTCAAAGTCAAGGCCCAGGGCTTCGTCATGAGACTTGAGCCCACCCTTTTCTAGGCTCAGCCCGGACCTCTCGGGGGTCTCTCTCAACATGGAATGTGTTTCTTTTTCTGGGGTCCAGAGCTGTGCAAGGTTGGGGAGAAGCCAGAGGGCTGGGGTTCCGATTCAGACATGAAGGGAGCCCGTGGGGCCGGGCCACTGTAAGCCTAATTATTAATCTCTGGGAAACGTGACCCTTCAATGAACAGAGTCATAATTGCGTTGGGGACCATCCCCCCTGCATTATTAACGAGCACTTACGATCAACACGCGTTCGCTCCCCTGTATTGTCTGTGATATTTATCACTTGTAACAGGACTTCCTGGTTAGTTACCCGGGCCCTGCAGCCTTCACGTGTGATTAATGTGGAAAGTTCATACTGGCCTGGTTAAAGCATCATTTATTATGTGTGATGTATTATAATAAACCGCTTTTTCCTCCCCGACCTTACTCCTCGGTACATATGTTTTCAATACTGAGGAACCTCCTAACACGTGAAACTGAGGAAATGCAATAACTCACGGCAGCCACCTGCGCGGAGTGTGTTTTTTATTGTGAGGCGATCGTCTGGTGGGAAGGTCGGGGTCAGATGTTAGGCAGGATGATGAACGCATTTTAACACGGAGGAACGGCTGTGGGGTGGTGCTCCCGGGGACCCCGCGGGGTGGCGGCAGGAGGATGCGCTTGGCGTCGGAGGACTTGGGCCGTCATTAGCTGCGCGGCCGTGGGCGCCTCGCTCTGCCTCTCATCGTCTCGTAAATTAATCTGTAGCCATGGACGGATCCCTCCCCAGCCTCCGCGCCGCCTGGGCAGGACCAGAGCTGCGGGCGCCCGGGAGAGGGCTCTGGGCGGCCGGGGTGTCCTGTCTGTCGGGGGATTCTCTCCAGTTCCTCTCGCAGCTGGGCTTCCTCGCTTGTCATTCTGGGCAGATGTCGTTGCCGACTGAGAGACGCCGCTTGGTGAGGAGCTCTCTGCAGCGTCACCAGCGCCCGGAAGGGAGCAGGAGCAGGTCCAGGTGTGTTACCGGCTGAACGCTGTGTCCCCACATTCACATGCTGACGTCCCACCAGGGCCTCCGAGTGTGACCCCTAAAGAGACGGTTATGGGAAAATGAGGTCACTGGGATGGTCCTGTCCAGTATGACTGGTGTCCTTATAAGAAGAGGTGATTGGGCCCCGGGCAGTTAGCTCAGTGGTTAGAGCGTCCGCCCAGGGACTGAATGGTTGCTAGTTTGATTCTGGCCAAGAGCACGCACCTCGCTTGCAGGCTCGATCCCCAGCCCCGGTCGGAGTGAGTATGGGAGGCAGCCTATCAATGTGTCTCTCTCACATGGATGTTCCTCTCTCTCTCTCCCCCTTTTCTCCCCCTTCCACTCTCTCTAAAAATCAATGGAAAAAATATCCTCCAGTGAGGGAAAAAAAAAAAAAGAAGAGGTTTTGGGGACACAGACACAGGGATGACCCAGTGAGGACACAGGAAGGCGGCCGTGTGCAAGTCAGGAGCGAGGCCTCAGGAGAACCAGCCCTGAGTTGGCGCTGTGACGGCAGCCCCGTGGTCTCACCAGGCCGTGCGTGGAGCACTGTCCGAGGGCCCAGGTGCCCACTGAACATCTGGAGGCAGCAGCACCTGCCTGTTGGGTTTCCTTGGCGAATCACAAGAGCCTGGTCAATGCTGGGCCCGGGAGCCTCCAGGCGCCAGGGGGCCACACCTCGGTCCTGCTGGTGGGGAGGGCAGATGGGCTCCGGGTCCCCTGAGCATCGTCTCAGTGCAGGGAGGCCCCGGACAGGCAGGGGCCCTCTCTCTGCGAAGTCTCAGCCAAGGGCCCGGGGGTCTTGTCTTCGCTCCCACAACACAGGCCACGAGGGAACGCGGACCTTCCGTTCCCGCGTCATATCTGGTCGATGAGCAGGTGCGTGTGCAGAGTGTGGCTGCTCCTGGGTCAGGGGTGGCCGTCGTGGGTCCCTCCGAGGCCCGTGGCTGTACAGCCACCCACGTTGCACTGGCCTAGGAGAGGGTGGCGGGCTCCCGGGTTCCCACGGATCCCAGTGAAGTGTCCACAGTCCTGTCTGGCGCAGACGCCTCGGAAAAGGGGTTCGTTGGAAACTCCTGCAGCGATGAGACCTCCGCACCCTTCGAGCACTAGCAGGGCTGCCAGCGGGCAATCGCGGCTGTGGCCAAGGGGCTCATCACAGGCACCCGAGCCCTGCGGGCCGACTGATGACGGATGTCAATCTCCTGCTCGCATCTCCCCATCTTTCCAGGGGGGTGCTGTCCATGCATGTGCCTGAGGGCCATGGACGGGAACATTAGAAAGCACACGATTTCCAGGACTCTCAGGCCAGAAGAACAGCCCAAACACCGTGTCCGATCACATAGCCTCCCACCAGGAGGAAAGGGAGGCCCCGCGAGGTGACCTCCCCTTCTCACTCATCTGCAGGTACAGGTGGCGCTATAAGGGCGCCTGGGGAGGGTGGAGCACTGTAGGGGAAGCAGATGGTGAGAGTTTTGATATTAAGTCGGATGCCATCCCGCTGAGGGGCGCCATCCGATGTGGACGCCGTGGGGTGAATGAGTGGGACCCACGGTGTGTGTGGCTTTGTCAGAAATTGGGCAGTAGCTGTGGGGTTAGCGGGAAAGTGAGAGTGGTCCGTTAGAAAGACTCGATTGGTAGAAAGCAGTGGGAATTATTGAACGAGAGAGAAAAGTCGGAGTGATTTGCTCTGACGGGGACCACGTATGTGAAGGCTGAGTGTTCTTGGGGACACACGACCTAGCCCTTGCACATCCGGACCGACCTGGAGGGCCCGTCTTCAGAAAGGAGAGTCTAATTCTGTGGATGCCACCTTTTCTCGGGCAGGGCAGTGGAGGGGGGTGACGCCTCACTCCAACCCTCGCTCCAGCCCGGCCTCTCTGCCATCCTTCCCTCCCTTGGGTGGGGGTCCGGTCCCCATGAAGGACACCCCACCTCTCTCCTCACGGACAGTTCAGGCCCAAAGGCCAGTGACTAATTTCCTAAGCCACCTTCGCTATGAAATATTCTCTTATTTAAAACATTTTTTTTGATAAATTATCTGTCAGCAGTAGATGAAGTTAACATTTCTTTTGATCGATAAAATAGATATTGAGGTTATGAGCTAAATACTGTCTACGTTTCAGAGGACTGTTAGCCACTTGGGCGTGCATTCGATTCCAGCCCGTCTGCTGGAATGAATTGTGCGGAGCAGGTGCGAAACCTCTTTCACCTCTACCTTCTCTAGCTGGAGTTGGTTATAAACAATGCACCCAGACGTAGGACATGGGGCAAATTATTTCGTTGTCTTACCTGTCAGGGCCACGGTTACATAGTTTTGTGCATGGTTTTGCAAAACTTGGACCCCGATAACTCCCATCAAAGGGAGAGCGTTCTTTAACCCACTTTATGTAAATGAGAAACCTTTAGCCAATTTGTGGTCACATAAAACAGGCCATGCAAAGCGCTGGCAGACAGCACTTGTTCTGTGTGTACATTAATGGGCGGCCCTT
This sequence comes from Myotis brandtii, assembly GCF_000412655.1. Taxonomy (NCBI): domain Eukaryota; kingdom Metazoa; phylum Chordata; class Mammalia; order Chiroptera; family Vespertilionidae; genus Myotis; species Myotis brandtii. Next base: position 40,190 of record NW_005370286.1, on the reverse strand, counting down.
CCCTTCCTCCTGGAGGCCAGAATCCGCTTTGAAATGCATGTGTGATAAATTCCCCGGCTCTCCGAGTAATTTAACTGTCTATAGGGCTGCTGATCCTCTGAGTGCATCAGGGACCCTCAGGGACTGGTGTACCATCTCTGCACATCCAAGTTCAAATATATGCTCAAGACGGGCTTAAGTTTTACGTTGTTGATCTTATTTCTGGGAGATCTGTTAGCTTACTCTCCATTTCGTTTCTAAAACCTGCTCCCGATCTTCAAATAGTCTCTTCTGAAACACATCTTTGCTAAGTTCATCGATTGTGTGAGTAAAATGCATATTGATCAGCCGTTTGGCGAGCATGTGGCCACGTGGAGATGGCTGGGCCCTTCCTTCCCTTAAAGACCCAGACGCTGGGCCACCTGTCTGCCAGTTGTCGTCTTGTTATTGGTTCCCCCTCCCAGGTAGACCGTTAGTTCTCAAGCCGGTTACAGTATCACTTTAACTTTTTCATCGGTTCTAATACATTTTTTAAACTAATTTTCATGCTACTAGTTATGCACATAAAATGCAAGCCTGGTCTATTAAAAATTTCTTTTTGTTTCTCCTTAGAATTTTTGACACTTTGTTGGGAGCACACATATTGTTTTTCCAAATGAAGTTTCTAACTCATTGTTACTGATGAATGTCAGTAAATGGCTTGTTTTCCCTCATCCATTTAAAAACATATATATTTTTATTGATTTCAGAGAGAGGAAGGGAGAGATAGAAACATCAGTGATGAGAGAGAATCATTGATCAGCTCCTCCTGCAATTGACCGGCTGTCTCTTGCAAGCCCCACACTGGGGATCAAGCCCATGTGCCCTGACTGGGAATCGAATCATGACTTGGTTCATAGGTTGATACTCAACCACTGAGCCACCCCGGCTGGGTTTCCCTGGCCCTTTTTTATTTTTTATTTTTTTAAAATGTATTTTATTGATTTTTTACAGAGAGGAAGGGAGAGGGACAGAGAGTCAGAAACATCGATGAGAGAGAAACATCGATCAGCTGCCTCCTGCACACTGCCCACTGGGTATGTGCCTGCTACCAAGGTACATGCTCTTGACCGGAATTAAACCTGGGACCTTCGAGTCTGCAGGCCGACGCTCTATCCACTGAGCCAAGCCGGTCAGGGCCTGGCCCATTTTTAAAGGAAATTTCTAGCATAGCAATAAGTCCGTGAGTTCCGCGAACAGTGAATTTAAAACACTTGCTGTGTCCAGAACCCGCGTTCTCTGGGGCATGTCAAGATGCCCAGGCACTTGAAGGACGTCCCCTTTTGCAGCTGTGACCATCCGGATCACCTCGGACTGGGGTCTGCATTTAGTGGAGCAGGGGACCCGACCCACCCAGGCAGGGAGTGGCTGCCTGAGGCAGGGAAGGTTCTAGAATCGGGTGTGTTACACCCAGGTCAAGCCTGTACCCAAAAGACATTTGTTTCTCCCCACACTGGATGCCTTTCTTGTGTTCGTCTTTCCTAACACAGCTCTTCCCTTTCAACCCAACATCTCAGCCCACCCTCCCTCCGGGCCTGTGGGCTGTCCCCGTCGGAGCGGACCCTCCTGCCCTGGCCCTGCAGCCACGCTAGCCACTCGTCCACCGTTTGCAGCTCATTTCTCCTCATCTGTCAGCTCCGAGTTTTGAGGCCTTTCGCACCTCTTTGTATTTCCTTCTCCGTAAGGACACGCGTCTAGAGGAAAGAGACAGCCTTCTGTGTGGCCCGTTCAGCGAGGCGTGGGCACTCGCTCCCCTCAGCGTCCAGGCCCTACTTGGCCGGCGGAGCCAGGATTCAAATTCCCAGTCTCCGGGGCCACCTTTTAATAGAGTTTTTGCTGGTGTTAAAGCTTAACTCTAGTGTTATATTCATACTCCACCACGGAGGTTTAACCACCCAATTTTATTAGCAGCAAAATAAAAGTATCAGGAAAATGAAATCTCGGTGTTTGTGCCCTGGGAGGGAGCCTCGCCCCCGTGTCCCCGCGGTAATTTATATCTTCTTGGATCACGGTGCACGCAAACTCGGCGAGCGGCGAAGGAAGAGGCCATTGGAGAACGTTTCTGACTGAAATGAATTGTGTGCAGGCAAAGAATACCCAGCCCATATTATCTTTGCCTTTTAAGGAAATCGAGCTTTGAGAGCAGGAGTGTTTGGTACAGTTATGTGCCCTGGACAAAGATTACTTCAGAGGCTAAATTAATAGATCTGGAATGCGGAAATGAGCATAATGAATCTGTCTCATTAACAAAAAAAAAAAAAAATTTTTTTTTTTTTCAAATGATTTCTATTCTAAGCTTTTCTGGTCTCCAGAAGCGTTTCGGGCCCTGAGTTCTGTCTGCGATCTCAGCGCCATCTTTTGCTGCAATGACGCTCTCTGGCGTCCCTGGCTTTGTGTTGGCCGAGGATGCTGGGATCGCGTCGATGGTCACCGTGCCATGCGGCCGGATTCGGGACACGGGGAGGATGTCACAGCTGTGGCTGTGAGCAAGGAGCGAGGTAGCGCGGGTGCAATGGCTGCAGCCTGGTCAGGGCGTAACGTCTCATTTTATTTTATTTTTTAAAAAATATATTTTATTGATTTTACAGAGAGGAAGGGAGAGGGATAGAGAGTTAGAAACATCGATGAAAGAGAAGCACCAATCAGCTGTCTCCTGCACACCTCCTACTGGGGATGTACCCGCAACCAAGGCACATGCCCCCGACCGGAATCAAACCTGGAACCTTTCAGTCCGCAGGCTGATGCTCTATCCACTGAGCCAAACCAGTTAGGGCACGTCTCATTTTAAACAGAGCACTTGCCCGGCCGGCATGGCTCAGTGGTTGAACATCATCAACCCATGAACCAAGAGGCCATGGTCTGATTCCTGATCAGGGCACATGCCCGGGGTTATGGGCTCGATCCCCAGCAGAGGGTGTGCAGGAGGCAGCTGATCAATGATTCTCTCTCATCATTGATGTTTCTATCTCTCCCTCTCCCTCCCTTCCTCTCTGGAATCAACACACACACACACACACACACACACACACACACACACACACACACAGCCCTGGACTCACACTTGTACCCTGACTCTGTCAGTCATTCTCTGAGGTCTCTTCAAACTCAGTGACACGGTCCTTTGTCCACGGAGTGGGAATAGTGCTGCCCATGTCCTCGTTCAGTAGCGCGAGCCGATGAGGTGATGGGGGAAAGCGCTTTGAGGAGGACGGCCGGCCTCCAGGGCCTGGCTGGGGGAGGGGATGTCACTGGGTATTTTTCTCCCGTGTCCAGGGCTTTCTCCCGGGTTGTAAGTCAGTTTGGAGGAACTAACATCTATGTCCACTAGAGATGCCGGATAACGTACCAGGCACCCAGCTAAACGCGCCTCTCAGGTCAGCCGTGCATGTTGGTTTCGTGTGAGTATGGCCCGCACATGGCGCGGGAGAGACTGACACTGAAGCTGCTTGCTGTGATTCCGCTGGGCACCTGCATTTTCAGGGCGAAATCTGGCGACTCCAGCTTTGCTGCCTTCGCTCCAGAAAGACTTCCCTTCTTTCTCCCAGTGTCCCAACAGGAGTCAAGATCCCAGCCATCGCCTGCGACACAGGATGGGGCACGGGGGGTGGGGGTGGCGTTTGGAGTCAGGTGTCACCTGTTCAGCACGGTCGCACCTGGGTGCCCAGCCAGTCAGTGACCTTGCTGAGCCTCAGTTTTCACATCTTCGAAACGGACGTCAGCGCTCACCCCGTACAGCTGCTGTGCGGGTACGGGGGCTGATGTGATTTTTGGAACGTGCTAAAGCCCTGGGAGGCACAGGCAGCTGGTGACCCCCTGTTATGGGCAGGTGCTGCAGTGAGACAATAGCTTGGTCAGGCATCTTTTCCAACAAGAAATACCGAACCAACCTCTGTTCCCCGTCTACTGCTGCCTTCATGGGCGTTATCACTACATCGATGTTATTTGCTTTGTCTCCAATTTTCTCGAAGAGGCTGGGTTTCTGGGTTCATTTTCGGAGCAGTCCCCGAGGTGCCTGGCCCTTTACGCCTGCCAAAAGGAGCACGTGGGCTGTGGCCCTGGCACCTGCAGCAAGCCCGTGGGAGCTCTCTGTCCCCAGCTGTCACCGTGTCTGATTTCTGCACTTAAGCAATGAAGCGAGCCATCGTCACCTCCAGACGGTGGCGACGGGGGACCTGGGGCGGAGAGAGCCAGCCCCGCTGTGCATTCCGCCGCAGTCCCAGAGGTTGATGGGACAGGTGCCAACCGGGCAAGATGGCAGAGGCAATAAGGATGGGGGCAGATGTGACGGCTGCTGCGGCAGCCTCAGGCCCGGGGCAGGGCTGGCTGCAGCACAAGCTGCTGTGGGGGGGGCTGGGGTGTCCCACCCGGGGATGCCGCACGGGGGTGTGGGGCGGTGAACTCTGCCCTTTGCCCTCTGCCTTCTCTCCTCTCATCCCTGTGCATTGCCCAGTACCTGCCACAGCTCCGGTCTTTTCCTGGCTTCTTGGCAGAGCCAGAGCCAACTTTGCCAATTCCGTCTGCCTCTCTGACCCCGAGCCCTCCCCGTCCGGCTGCGATCCCCTCGGGCCCTGCCTCCCATCCATCTGGCCGGGCCCCTTGGTGCCTCCGCCCTGGCCCCTCTCATCTGCGCTGCTTGGCCTTCTGACCGGAGAGCCCTTCTGCCGGTGGAGCTACTTGTAAGGTGTCCCCGGGGCCCCCTGAAGCGTCTGTGCCGCTCTCTCCCTCTGCCCGTGTCCCGCACGCTCTTTGTCTCCCATTGTCCCGCGCTTTCCTTGGGAGGAAACCATCTTTTCCCTTTTTGGCTTAATTTTGCTGTCTTCTCACAAAGCCGTGGCG
>NW_005370286.1:30706-35127 GCF_000412655.1 Myotis brandtii | reverse complement strand
CGTGCCTGATGGGAAAGAATATCGTACCAAGAGACTGAGAGCAGGAATGAGTGCGTGCCCACGGGGAAACCCAATTAGCCCCCAGGAGTAGGTGCCCAGGGCATTTACGAGGTTCCTGATGAACCCCGTGAAGTGAGACCCCGCGACACGCAGGTTCACGCGCTGCGCTGTGGGCGGGGGCGCGGTGACGGGCTGCTCCGTGGGTCACTCTCACCCTCCGTGGATTTACGGGCCTGCTCGACGCGATGTGAAAGAAGGGCCCGCAGATCAGAGGCGTCTCCCCGTGGAGAGAGCAGCTCCATCCAGTGATGGAAACAGACCGGCCCGAGGAGGCCCCTTCTGACTCGGATAGGTGCCACTCAGCAGCTGAAGGTGACAGCTGAGCAATTCGTTTATCACCCGGCAGCAGGAGAAAATCCCCATTTAACAGGGTGTTGATAGCAAATAATTATTCACAAGGAGCCGTTCTGACAGTGACTCATTTGTTCTTATTTTTAAAGACATAAACACAGACTCTGTTCGTGAAAACCTGTTGTCACCTCCCGGGTCCTGATTGTGTCATGGAGGCCTGCGTGCTATTGTAGCCTGCGATCTGCCCCAAATCATCACAGCATTAAGTTCGGTCCGGCGCCCAGAGCGCCGCGAGGAAACGCGTGGTCCCGGCGAGGGCAGGTGACATCCCCCCCGCGGTCCCCTTGAATGGGCATTTGGAAAATAAGGACTCTGTGAGTTGAGTCCGTTTGCTGATGGAAAGCACTGTAACATAGGAGAGTCTGAATAGGCAAACAGACGCATCGAATTCATCGTTCCACTAAGTAGGGAAGTGTGATGGTGTTGGCACTGTACTTTCATCTCAAGGAAGCTGCAAAAACTCCACCTTTTCCGTTGGTGGAAATACATTCACGTGTCCCACATGAACATACGTCCACATGTTTACTGACCGAAATTAGTGACCAAGCAGCTCGTCGGAAAAGAGCCCCACGCACGATCACTGGGAGCAGAGCTATATTCGTGTTTCTTGGCATCTGAGAGAAAAGCTCCGCCCCCAGCTCTGACTGTGGCTATTCTGGGTGGTTATAAAAAGCAGGATTTTCTTCCCCATTTCCCTGTGTGAAGGAAGGTTTGACTAACACGCCTACGTTGCTTTTTCACTGATCTGTCAGTTTAAAATGTGGATGAATCATTTAAAAGCATAATGAACTCATTCTGCACCAACTTGATTTTTTTCTTTTTTTGTTGCTATGATAGTTTTTCTCTCCCACTCTCAGGTTGGGGTGTGTCCTAGGTCCTGGTCATTGTCCCCCTGCACCCCTTTTGGGAGGAGGGGTGCAGAGAGCAGTACTGCCCGCCACAAGATGGCGCTCTGCGGCTCAGGGTCCCCGAGGTTTACCAAATACGAATGCAATTCTCCTGGATAGTTGGGGTGACGTGAAACGCCCCATTGTGTTGGGGGGTCTTTCTTATGGATGTTCTAGGTCCGGGGCCCTTGGCTGTACAGGCCAATGTGCCCGACACTAGTAGTCATCAGCGATGTCCCATGTAAGACGTGAAGCTCCAAGACAATGGCTTTCAGGGCTGATACACATCTTCTCCCGGAACCCTGGGCTGTTGCCTCCGGGAGGTTTAATCAGTGGAAAGCAACAGGCTGCTTTTTCTGAAGACTGGTTCCACCTGGTTTGTAGTTGACTACTCACTCGGGAGCAAGGACGATGTTCATTGGGACAACTTTTGCTCTGAGTGACATATTAGCCTTGGAGTCAAAATAGGAAGCGCCTGGGTGAGCTTCGGCGTTGGTGGTTCGCACTCGGGTGGCTCCCACTCTCCCCCACAGCCCCTCACACAGGGGCAGCTGCACCCAGAGCTAAGCCCGAGAGAGGCGGTCGCGCCGTCCAGCCCGGTCCAGGCACGTGTTGCTTAGCAACGTGCAGGCAGGTGATGCTGACAAGTGGGGAGAGGGCTGTGGGCCGGTGCCCACCGAGGATGCGCATCCCCCGCCTGGAGGAGGAAGCAGGCCGGCCGGCGCTGCTCTTCCAGGCTGAGCCTCCTCACTCATCATCCCCTTTATGAGGGGCCGCAGGGGCAGCCGTCCACGGTGCCTGGTTGCGGTCCCTCAGGGGTAAATTTTTAGCTGCAGAATTTATGAGTTGCACATTTATTTGATTTGGCTTTTGGTTAATTTTTTCCCCTCCTCTTGTCAACCTGACAATATGAGGGCAGACGGATGCATTCCCTGTAGAAGAGGCCATAAATGGTGCTCGTGCGGCCACTTTATGGGGGATCCTAGGTGCTCCCTGTCCCCTCCCTCTCTCCTGCTGCCCCCTCTCCTCCCTCCTTCCTGTTCAGCAAGGCTCATGCACCAGAACACACCAGTCCAAATACATGAATCCAGAAGGAAGTAGGAGGCGAGTCTCATTATCATTACCTGTCAAATCCCTAAGCACAGGACCCCAAACGGCCCCCGGGGCCTCCCAGGGATTTCTGGAAAGCACATTACGAAGAGATCCGTGGGTGTGCTGTGGGCATCGTTGGCAGGGGGGGGATGTGCTCGTAAGCCAGTCATGCTCCTTGGCAGGGCCTCGCACGGGCTCGGGGTGGCTCTCCTCACCCGGGGGAGGAGACATACGGTCCCGTTTTATGGCAGATGTCAGGAGTCCCGAGAAGCGATGTGAGGAAGTTCTGGATTATTGTTACTTGTTCCCTTGTAACTGGCATGGAGGCCTGGGGCCTTTCGTCAGCTTACTGTCTGTGTCTTTGGTTCTTCTGATCACCCGGTGGCAGGAAGACACAGGGACCCACTTTTCAAAGAATGGTAAACATCATCAAAGGCAACGTTTATGCTAGAAAAGGTCCAAAGGATGGAGAGTTGATCTGAATTCTTAAAAATCATACAGTGTCGCCTGGCTTGTGTGGCTCAGTGGTTGAGTGCTGACCCACGAACCAGGAGGTTACGGTTGGATTCCTGGTCAGGGCACAGGCCCAAGTTGCAGGCTCGATCCCCAGTAGGGGGCGTGCAGGAGGCAGCCGATCAATGATTGATTCTCTCTCATCATTGATGTTTCTCTCTCCCTTCCTCTCTGAAATCAATAAAAATATATTTTAAAAAAGTCACACAGTGTTGGGTGTATCCCTCATTACCTCCGTACTGTGCTCCACGTTGGGGTCAAAGGCCGACAGGGTAAGACATCTAACTCTGCAGTGACCTTTCCAGAGCTCAGATGTTTGTCCTGGGGAACGTCTAGTTAACGCCTCCCCACCCAGGAGCTCCTGCTGCTGCTTTGCGTGTGGGGATTTGTACACACGACCTCCGTCTGCCTGACAAAGAGGTGGTCCTCGGGGCCCGAGGAACAACGAGTCGCCAAGGCAGGGCGGTGACACGCGGCTCGTGGGAGGCTCTTTATTGTTTCTCTGAAGGAGCCACACGGAGCGATTCGCACAGAATCCCCGAGGGCTGCTTACGGGCCACTGGTGGGCGAGACGCGACGCTGTTCCGGCGTGGAGGACACATGGGGGTGTCCCTGCCGGATCTGATGTGGGAGGAGAGCCGGCAGGAGACACAGCGAGGCGCTTGGCAATCATGTATGGGTCTCGGAAAGGCCCCGAAGGTCCTTGAGTTATAATAGGAAACGGCGGCTGTAAACCAGGCCCCCGGCCCAGGAGCCTCCCGGCCCTGCAGCGTCTGCGAAGGAGCTGCCGCGTCCTGGCCTCTCTCATTTTCTGAGCGGAAAGGAAACAGCGGACACCGTGAGGCCTGGGTTCCCTTCCCTCCTCCTCGCTAGCGCTCAAGCCGGACCGCGGCTTAGCCCCTGCGAGCCTGCCTGCTTGGGGGGACGGGAGTGACATCTTATCAGGGGTGGGGTTCCCAGGGCTTCTGTCCGCTCGGCTGGTGGATGTGTTCACGGATTTGGCAGACGAGGTTTAAAAAGAATTTTATTGAACGTGTCTATTCGAGCCAGCCATCCACACCTGGTCCCTCCTCCTTCCCAGGGCCATCACCACCCGCCGCCCCCACCTGCTCCCTTTCGCGCGAATGCTCCCCATCCAATCGTCTCACAGCGCTGCCCCGACTTCCTCACCCCTGGTCTCCCCTCCCCCCAACTCATGTCCCCCTCTCCTTCCGTGGTTTCAGTGCTTGCCCTCGCCTCCCTGCTCCAGCTCCAGCGAGAAGGAGAGATGGGCATGGGGTTGGGACCGTTTGGCTCAGTGGAAAGAGTGTCAACCTGCAGACTGAAGGGTCCCGGGTTCGATTCCGGTCAAGGGCAGGTACCTGGGTTGCAGGCTCCATCTCCAGCTGTATGCAAAGGCAACCAATCGATGTTTGCTTCTCTGTGTCTCTCTCCCTTTCTCTCTCTCTAGAAATCAATGGAAAAACATCCTCAGGTGAGGCTTAACAAAAATAAAATAAAATAAAATAAAATAAAATA
>NW_005370286.1:1050-30647 GCF_000412655.1 Myotis brandtii | reverse complement strand
TTAACAAAAATAAAATAAAATAAAATAAAATAAAATAAAATAAAATAAATACAATTTTTAATAAAAAGAAGAGGTGTCAGCAGAGAGCAGAGGCATCCCACGGCGTTAGAAGGTGGGAGGTGGGTTCAGGTGCCCGCCCAGCCCCGGGCCTGCTTGTGGTTGGAAGTCTTTGCCCTCATTGGTTGGGCCAAACCAGACAGGACTTCCCTCCCACAGATGAGCAGGTGGAAGAGAGAATTTGTGAACGGATCTGAACCTCTTCCAAGCCTTTCCGAACGAGCGGGGCTTTTCCCATTTGCCTTCTCGTAGGCTTCGAGCAGGAAGGAGCGCCTTCCGCAGCCACGGCTGGTAAGGGCCTCGGAGCCCTTGATGTGCGCATGCTGTGCTCAGCCAGGCTTACCCGGGCCACGCGGGCGCCCAGGCCCAGCGGAGGGCACAGTTTCATTGTGGTTTCACACGTGCAGCCGCAAGTCCAGAGAGAAGTCAGAATTGGGAAATGCCACTTAAACTTTTATTTTCTAATGTTATTAGGGTTTCCAGTTCGAGGGAGTTTTTATATTGGCTTTTTGCTTTGCTTATTTAGATGCAATTCAGTTTGCTTTTTCAAAAAGAGCAAGTTCTGTTTCCTTTAAATAAATTATTTAATTACCTAATGAATTTATTAAAATGAAAAGCTTCATCTAGGCAATGGCAGCAGCCCTGGCTGGGTGGCTCGGTTGGTTGGAGCATCATCCGTACCCCAACAAGTTGCAGGCTCAGTTCCCAGTTAGGGCACATGCCTGGGTTGCAGGTTTGAGCCCCAGCTGGGGCATGTGGAGGAGGCAACCGATTGATGTTCCTCTCTCTCTTTTCTTCTTTCTCTCTTTCCTCCTTCCTCTCTCTCTAAAATCAATGAACATATCCATGGGTGAGGATAACACAATCGCCATATATTTCACTCAGATTTGCACAGTCTCACTGTCGTGATTTGGTCCCTCCAGGCCAATGGAGGCGGCATCTCACCACCATATACATTCGCGGTGTGGAATGGTATAAAGGATTGCTTTGTTCGCGCTTAATTATGTTATTTTACTGTTCCCGAAAACCTGACACAAGGCAAATTTACATTCCTGTGCTCCTAATTAGCGAATAATCCTCGAGGATTTGACTGAGACCTACCCACACAATTTCCTTCCTCACCGAGTATGAATTTCCTGACGTCAGGTTTAGACGACAGTACGAGGGCAGAAGGCATCTTGGCGATGACAGCCCTCAACATGCCTGTCTCCTGAGCCACACGGTGCTAAAAGCCGCATAATGACCTCAGCGGTATTACCCAGCGCATTATAGGAAATCGATCAGTACAGTGCGCAGTCGGCAAAGACGAGCTCGGTGGCTCTTCGCACGGTAGAAACGCTCATAGATGCTGCGTCTAGTTTTACACGGAGTCGGCTGTGCCTTTCTTTGCCTGTATTCCACCCCCGGCCACGTCTGCCTCACACTTTGGTTGTGACGGTATCCACGTCACCCGACGGGGACCTACCTGGCCCCAGAGGCAGCCCATCAACACTGTGGATCCTCACCTTGCTCTGAACCCTTTGCCTCTCAGTACACGTGACTCTTGTCTCCCTGAAACGATGAGCCGTCCCCACCACACTTACAGCCTGGGTCGCTACCAGTCTCTGTTCTCTTCTTTCTTCCCAACAGGACCCCGCTTTGTCACGTCTTTATGGTCGTACCCGCGGGCATGCTTTAGAAGGCAGGGCACGCCTTCTTCCCGGGGGTAACTCAGGATCAGACTGAGCGAGTGCTTCTTAAGTGATGTGAGCCATCATTGCTAGTAAGGCATTCATCTTACAGCTTAACACAGTGACGTAAGTAGGAATGTGCATGTGCATATTTATATTTACATCTAGACTCACATTCAGTTAAAAAATGGGGAGGTGGGCCCAGGCCAGTGTGGCTCAGTGGTTGAGCATCGGCACATGAACCACGGGGTCATGGTTTAATTCCTGGTCAGGGCACTTGCCTAGGTTGAGGGCTCGATCTTCAGTAGAGGGTGTGCAGGAGGCAGCCAGTCAATGATTCTCTCTCATCATTGATGCTTCTAACTCTCTCTCCCTCTCCCTTCCTCTCTTTGAAATCAATAATTTTTTAAAAAGCATTAAAAAAAATGGGGAATTGGGAATCTACTTAATTGATTTCATTCATTTCAGTTTGTGATATATGGTCTAAGGCCAACCATGGTTGCTCCTTTTTCCTGGCTTGTGATTGGCTTAGGTGAGGGCATGTGATACAATGCTGGCCAATGAGAAGCTGAGGCACTCCCAAGAAAGGTCTGAATGACTGGCAGGGAGACAGGAGGACAGTACCTGCTCCTTTCCTGCTGGACACCGGGCTGCCTGCCTGTGATGCCCGAGGCCGGGAGCAGAGTGAGTCTGAGGACAGCAGAGGAGAAGCCGGAAGGCCACCCGGGTCCTCCATGGGGGTCCTGAATCCAGCAGGGCCCTCCCCAGCCGCTGCAGGAATGCTCCTGTGGGCTGCATCTCCACTGTCTAAGCCAGTTCAGCTGGAGTTTCTGTTACCTGCAGTCAAGAGCATCCTGACCAATACATGTCTCCACAGTCTGGGGTGACACAATCTGAGGGGGGTGCAGAGAGGTCAATGGACTATTCCAATGAAAGGAATGGGATGAACTCTGAACCCCTTTTGTCCTGGGAAGTGGACTGGACATTCATGGCTTTGGTGGCCCATGGGACCGGCTTTGGGACCTGGTTCCGCAGACCTCTGGGGCTTGTCATCTGACCTTTGTGGTGGTGGCTGTTTGGGGGTGGCCCGGGGGGTCTGCACCGTAGGGTCAGTTGTAGTTTTGCGGAGCCTCCCGGTTGGACTCTGGCTGCATGAAATGCATTTGCTGGGCTCCTTCCCCATGGAGCCGGGGTCACACCCAGCAGTGAGGGGCCCAGTGTCCCCCCTCCTGCCTCTGTGGACCCAGTCATTCTTGAAAGCGACTCGGTGAGGAAGTGTTACCGACCGTACCCCCGTGCCCACACCTCCACGCTCTAAGCCACTTGTCGATGCTGGAAATAACCTGGGGGCTGATGGCCAAGAAACAGAATCCTGGGCAAAGGTGAGAGTGAAGTGTGGGGGCCGGCGGCCCAGGCCTCGCAGACGAAGGCGTTCCCCAGGGAACCTGTAAGGACATCAGCAACAGGGACCCAGGCCTTAGTGTGAGGGTCCCCCAGTGCAGACGCCACGTGCTGACGAGGGTTGAGCGTCAGTGAAAGTGTGGGGACCCTCTACGTCTTACCGTCACAGACCCCAAGGTAGCTTGTTGGAGGTTATATCCTCAGAGGGGAGTGCGAAGGTCTGGGGGGTGTCCCTGGGAATGTCCGGGTTTCCGACTGCAGCGTGAGAAAGACGGAGGACGGCAGAAGGCTCTGCTGAATGGGAGACACAGGCTGTTCATTGTTATGAAAGTGCGTCAGTCATTTTATCTTCCACATCTTGTGTGCTGGGCACCCGCGTGGGCGTGTGTGAGCTTTCCACCTGGTCACTGGGCCGCATCTTTGCTCGGGCGCAGTGTGGTAGCTACGTCGAGTTCCATGGGGCTGATGAACTCAGTGACATTGGATCAAGTGTCTGCAGCGTGAGGTGCTTGAGCGGGTTCCCAAAGACCGCAATCAGAGGCCGAAGGGGGCAGGCAAATCGCTTCGGCGACAGGCAGTGGGGAACGGAGGGTGCCGAGTTCCATGGGGCTGATGAACTCAGTGACATTGGATTGTCTGCAGCGTGCGGTGCTGGAGCGGGTTCCCAAAGACAGCAATCAGAGGCCCAAGGGGGCAGGCGAATCGCTTCGGCGACAGGCGGGGGGAACAGAGAGTGTGGACCCCGTGCTTGAGGCAGGGCTCTGGCCAGTGGTCGGATCCAGGGCCTCGTCCTCACAGCTTAGCGTTTGCTCAGAGTCAAGGTTGGAGTACAGGCTGAGCATCGAGTAGCAGCTGGGCTTCACTGTGGACCCACCGTGGTCCCTGCCAAACCGCCTCCGAGTGCCGGGACTAATGCTACGGCTCTGTCGCCATCGTCACAGCAGAGATGACACGCTTGTTGGCCAACGTACCTTTAGTCCAGGTGTGTACTGTCTGGTGTCCTTTTGCAGGAACGTGACGGAGAAAGCACGAGGGGGTACGCCAGGCCCCCGGGAGGGGGCGTGTCGGCGAGAAGGAGCAGCAGGGCCCCTGGAGGGTGCCCGAGAAGACCCCACGCAGAGCCTCAGGATGACGTCAAAGACCAGGGAAACGGGGTGATGAGGTGCTGCTGTGGCCGCCAGAGACAGAGGTATGTTCTCAGAGCAAGTTCTTCATGCTCATCATCTGTGGCAACTGCAGCTGGAATTGATCGATTTGCTTGTGCACAGAACTATGTAATGCTTGGGTGCCGGGGGCAGGGTCATGGAAATTAATGAGAAATTGGTTGCTTTTGAATAGACATTGGCAATTGTTCTCCATAATGGTCAATCTATTCCTTGAAGGGTCAAGTTCGCCCCCCAAAGCACAGAGTCCCCACAGGGCGTGCAGTACCCCGAGAATGCTGTTCCCCGTCTGGCCCAAACCCTGCGACCGGGCAGCCCCGGTTGGTTTTCTGCCGTTTGTCTGTCTCCCACCTCGGGGTGCCCACCTGGGCGACGTGGGCAGCCGCGCGAGTCGCTTTCATTCAGCCCAGATACTGACGATTTGAGGTTTGTTGAAGTTTTTTTCCCTCTTGTCTGTGTTTTGAAATTCCTGTGAAAAGCCAGGGTACCCCCTTGAGGGGTTACTGGTGCTGTAAAATGGTTTGCTTTGGGGAATCTTATTTCATTTATTCATCTTTCAAAACGGAATTGCCGGAATCCAGAGTAGATAACAGCGGAATATAAAGTGTTTTGCGAGCACTTCAGCCGGCACTTAGAAGTGTGTGTGTGATAAAAAGCCGGGAGTCGGCAGAGTTTCGAAGTTTAATTCACCATCTCGGTGTCTGGACGCGTCTTGCTTTCGGCCTGGAAGGCGATGCTCCCGCTCAGGGGCCTTTGCTCCGGGGCTAAGTGTGTTTAGGGCAGGAGAGGCGCAGGGAGTTTTTTAAAAAATTAAATTTTTGGAGGTGCCATTCATGAATAACACTCTATACATTCCAGGCGTACAACATTACGCTTTTACACATTCCTGGGGATTCTAGAATCTTCCATGTGTTCAGGTTCTTAGGTGTGTGTTAAAAATAACTGCGGAGCCGCCAGCTGAAACAGAAGTGGCTGCCCTTCCGTGCCAGCGACCGGGCTCCTGCCAACCCGGACGTCCTGGGACCCCAACACCCCGGGCTCCAGCCTCGTCCAGGTTCCGGGCACCACCAGGTGTCAAGGCTGTCATTAGCCACGTGAGCTGATGGCGGGAGAGAGCAGCGTACCAGAAGGAAACTTCAGAAATTAAAACTGGCAAAACGATTGCCGGTGACGGGAATGGGAAGTGAGTTGTAATTTGGAGCTGAATTATTTATGGACGCGGCTGGTGTTGTACCTGAACCAGGCAGACGGTGAGAGTCTGCTTCTGAAATGTCTCGAAAGCGTGGTGGTGTCAGCTTCCCGTGAAGCCCTCGCAGGCGCTCTCAGGACATGTCCATGCGCGTCCGCGGCCCTGCGTGGCTGGCGTGGACACTCGGACACGAGGGGACCCGCACAGGCCTGCGCGCGTGGCTCAGAGGGAAATCTCCCTCGTACGCACCCACCCAACCCTTTGTACAGAGACCGTCACTTTTCATTCAGAACTCAGGCCGACGGCGAGCGAAATGTAATCACTTCTCAGCGTTGCCGTGCGGCGTAGCACGTGAGGGCAGCTCTGTGATGATAATCAGGTAGTGAACTTGAAACCACCCCTAATTAAACCGCCCGCCTCCCCCAGCACTTCCCTGCAATGATGTCAAGCCGCGTAGCAATTAGCTGCCCCTCTCTGAGCGTAAACACTGTTAGGAAATCAGAGAAACTTAACCTGGTTTGCTTATTGAAAAATCTCCTCAGAAGGAATTAATTAGCTTCGCCTGTTTTGGAATCGCAAGTGATGGAATCATTCTGGAATCTTTCACTGAAATAACATTCATTTATTTTTCCTCCTGCGATTCCTACAAACGGAATCTCTCACGTTGGGGGTTGGGGGGTGAGGAGAGGACGCATGGGCCCTGAGAGGGGAGATCGGACACAGATTACTTCATCAACATTTGATTTCTGCGACAGGGTGGGATTTAGGCCAGGGTTTACTGAGTTAACCCAGTTTTCAGGTATTTTTCTCCAGAGGAAGGTGTACAGGGATCATCCGCGCAGGCTGCGTCTCCCTCTCTGCAGCGGTGGGAGTGTGTCCAGCTCATTTCAATGGGAGGATCCGGCAGCCAAGGAGCCTCACATTATCTTGCAAAGACCCCAGCCCCAGCGGTGTGGCCCGGGAGCCACCCCAGGTTCAAGGACGTGGCTGATTCCAGACAAAGACGCTGAGCAAACAAAACGCACACTCAAGTGTGGGAACCCGGGGATCTACCCGCTGCCCGCGGGGAGCAGGAGAGGAGAGGGAGCCCCGTAGGACACCGAGCTTGCTTCCCTGGGCATTTCCCGCAGAAACCTCGGGTCCTGGTGGCGGATGGTTTACCTGAGCCATCGGCTCCACAGCACATTTATGGTTATTGTGTTTTACAGGCTGATAGATTTTTATATTCTGTCCGAGTCGGGATCTTACACACCTGGTTTATTGTTTAGTAATTTACAGTGCGGCCAGGCATGCTCGGCTTAATGTAGGATAAACTTATAAATCTATTGTTCTCCCGCTCGCCGGGGTTGGTGTGCAGTGAACTACGGAGCCGGATGCGTACATACATTTCAGCTCGGCGTTTCCCCTTTGATAGGGAAGCAGGCGATAGATAACACAGTGACAGTGGCCTCCCCGGGGACGGCCCAATGTGAGAGCAACACGGTGTCGGGTTAGCAGGTCATTATGGTATGAGCCCCGGTCCATTAATGGACTGCTACGCCCAGCTCCGTCCGTGTCGGACTGTGGCCCGTGGCAGGAGAATTGTTATGGAAGCGCTAACTTGGCTCGCGCGCTCTCGTCTCATCAGCCCCTCTGATGAACATGTGCGCAGGTAGATATTAAGGGGGGGCCTCCTGGGGAAGAGGCGCGCTCCTGGCTGCTCCGCTCCCCATTTCTGCAGATGCCTCTGTGTTGACTCTGCTCGAGGAGTTTTCTGAGGGAATGGCGTTCTGGGCCAGGCATTTTCAGATGTTTCATAAAGTACATTCTCCGGACACATCCAGCTCATCGGTGCAGAAGACTCTGCTGTGAGTGTGTGTGTTGGTTCTGTGCAATGAAGAAACGGTGGGGGTGCGTGGAGAAGGTGAAGAGAAGGCCTGCCCCCCACCTCCACCTCCACCGCAATCTTCAGAGGCAAGGACCCTGACATGCGTGTAAAACACACGTCCGGGGAGTGGAATCTACCCTCCCTGAAGCAATACCAAAGGAGGAGTGACTGCGTGGCATCATATAATTTTTATCGCCTGCACGATACACGAGAAAAGCGTATTGTGTGTGTGGGCCTTCAGATGAAAGGATGCATGTTTAGGAAGAATGGAAGGAACCCCTGTTTTTGAGTTATATTCTCGAGAAGTTCAGTTGTGTATCTGGCCCCGCGGTAGAATGTTCCTGCATCTTTTGGAGAAAGAAAGCTCAGCACACACTTGCTGTCTTCCTTCCACGCCGCTTGGCCGCCTTGCTTCAGGGGCATCTGCAAACAGCCGGGGAAGTGGCATCCACGATGCTCTTAGTAACAATGAACGTGCAGGTGAGTCTGGACTGAGTATGGCCCTACATCCCTGCACTCGATTAAGCAAATCATTTGTGGAAATTCTCTATGATGCTATGAATGTGAAAGGATGGCCGTCACGAATACGGGGGAAATCCTTTTCACCGGACAGGCTGACAGTCGGTGAGCCCATTGACGGTGCAGAGGGGCACATATGAGGGACGCCGAGGAGCCAGCCTTGGTCTGGATTCAGACCTGGACCCCTGTGGCTGGAGTGGGCCTAGAACAAGGAGGATCAGGAGGAGGAGGAGGAGGAGTCGTCCTCCCGGCAGGCCCCTACCACTGCCATAATCCTCACTTCAAGGTGGCAGTGGCAGCTAGGGCTGCTGGTAGAGACCACAACCTTGTCTGCTGAGATCAGGGCCGATCAGGTTCCCTGCCTCCCCATCTCCCCGCCTCCCCGCCTCCCCCATCCCTGCCTCCACCTTCCCTCACTCCCTCAGTGCCCTGATTCCACAGGGCACCAAGCATGCCTGACAGGGCTGTTTAAATGGGCTTTTAATGATATTTCATACTAGAGGCTGGTGCATGAAACTCATGTACGATTCCACAGGGCACCAAGCATGCCTGACAGGGCTGTTAAAATGGGCTTTTAATGATATTTGATACTAGAGGCTGGTGCACGAAACTCATGCACGGGTAGGGTCCCTAGGCCTGGCCGGCCATCAGGGCCGATCAGGTTCCCTGCCTCCCCATCTCCCCGCCTCCCCGCCTCCCCCATCCCTGCCTCCACCTTCCCTCACTCCCTCAGTGCCCTGCTGCTGCTGGTCACCTGCCATGTTCCGCGCTGCCCCCTGGTGGTCAGCACACGTCACAGCAAGTGATCGAACTCCAGTTCTCCTGGTCGAACTCCTGAGGGGACACTTTGCATATTAACCTTTCATATATAAAGATAATTTTCTTGTCTGATAAAGCACCTATATAATGAAGTTAAGTACCGAATTAATACGCTAATCTATTCTAATCCAAATCCAATTACTCATTCTTCAATGTACATGTACAGGTATTTATATGTAAAGGTTTCACTCTCCAGCCCCCAACCCTCCTGGGAAGCCTGGACACCCTGGAGGGTACCCGTGGGGTCTCTTTGTTTCCACACTGACCTGTGCCCCAACCCTGGGTCTCCTCACTGCACTGCCTGATGATGCAGCCACGAGTTTATTAAATGGACCACACAGTGCATTTCAGAAATGTGAAATATACTTTTAATCCCAGGCATCTTTGTCTCCCTTGTCTTTATTTTGATATTACTGAAGCGAAAACCCATTATCTTATATTTATTATATTTATCTTAAATGCCTGAAATACTTTTCATTTAATGATTAATTCCTTATTTGCCTTCTTAGCTATAAAAACACTCAAGTCATTATGGTTTATTATGAAAGTTCAATTTATATTCAAAATCTTTCATTAAAAATATGACAAGTGCGTGAGGAGGCACGCTATTACTTTGTAATCACCATCTGTAGGGAAGCCCAAGCCCATTTAATTACTGGATAAAGGTAACTTTAGGAATAAAACCCTGGTCCTAGGAAAGAAACTGATATGGATTGAAAGCTGATAAAGGCGTATACTTTAATCATGAGTAAATTCTGATAAGAGATAAGACAGAGGCACTACCCACCTCCTGACATGGCTAAAATGAAAAAAAATATCTGACAATACCAAGTGTTGGCAAAGACATGGAGCAACCAGAACATTTATACGTTGCTGGTGAGAATTAGAAATGGTCCGACCGCTTTGGAAAACAGCTCAGTCACGTCTTAGCAAATTAAACATACAACCCAGTAACTCCACTCCGAGGTATGCACCCAAGAAAATGAAAACACACCTTCACACAAGGGCTTGGACACCGATGGTCTTAGTAGCACAGTCACGCACAACACTGTAAACAACCAAGTGTTTATCAAAAGGTGAGCACATCAACAAATTCCTGGCAACTCCACACCAAGAATGCTATGCAGGAATAAAAACAAAAAAAAAATATGGATACATTCACACTATAGATGAATATTTAAAATCTACAGTAAGTGAAAGAAGCCAGATACAAAAGAAAACAAGCATATTGCATAATCTCTGATGTGAAATCACTTACAGGGAATTCTGGGAAAGGAACAGGGTCAGAAAGCAGATAAGTAGTTGCCGGGAGCAGGCGGCGGGTGAGGGGGGATGGGGGGGTGGTGGGAGTAGGAGGCTGCCAAACTTTCTGGGCGGATGGAAACGTGGTTGCATGACTCTATAAAATTGCCCGAACTCATTCCACTGTACACTTAGAATGGGTAATTGCAAACCATATGAAACCACGCTTCCACGAAGCCGGAGAAGTAGACAAGAAGGGTTATTTCCTTCCTTTGAAAATATGACCTGAAAGCCAGAGACACCCTGGGAAGGTCAGCTGAGCCGATCTACGGCGCCAAGACGGTGCTCAGACAGAGGAGTGGCTGGAGGACATACGTCAGGACAGTGATTCGTCGATCATCTTCCTTCTTAAAGTCCTGCGACAAAAGAGGTGACATCAGTAGAAAGCATCACACCAGCCTTTTCACCTCGTGGGGAACCAATAATGATGGCAGCGGACACTGTTGAGTACCCCCTGTCCTTAACACACTATTCGAAGTGTGTTACACCTGTAATTGAGGTAGAATTGGCATACAACGAAGTGCACACATTTAAAGTGTAAAATCTGATGAGATTGGACATATACGTTCCTGGGAAACCATCAGCACAATCAAGATAACCCAGACGTCACCCCCTCCACAGCGTCCTTCTCTGATTCTTCCCTCCGTACCCGGCACCACCGACCTGCTCCTGGTCACCTGCGTCAGCTTGCGTTTTCCAGAACTTCATGTCTGTGGCCTCAGACCACCTGCACTCCTTCTTCTGTGCCTTCTTTAACGCGCACCATTATTTTGACATTCCTCCGTGTGTGTGTATTGATTCTTCCTTTTCTTCTCAAAGATGATGTATTCATTTTGTTGCTGAATTGTGTTTCACTGAATGGACGTGCCACCGTTTGTCTGCTCATCTGAGGACGGAAATTTGGGTTGTTTTAAGATTTCTAAACTATTATAAATAAGCTGTTGCAAACACTTGTGTAAAAATTTTATACAGACACGGGCCTTCTTTGGGAGTGGAGTGGCTGGGACAGACAGTGGATGTATTTTTTGAAGAAGCTGCCAAACTAGTTTCTAAAGTGTTTGGAACAGTTTTCTATTGGGTGACAATTCCAGTTCCTCTAGTATCTAGCCTTGGTATGGTCAGTTTTACTCTTTAAAAAAAAAGTTTTTATTGATTTCAGAGAGAGAAAGGGAGAGGGAGAGAGAGACAGAAACGTCAATGAGAGAAATATTGATTGACTGCCTCCTGCACGCCCCGTACTGGGGATCAAGCCTGCAACCTGGGCATGTGCCCGAACGGGGAATCCAACCAGGACCTCTTGGCTCATGGGTCCACGCTCAACCACTGAGCTGCACCAGCAGGCTAGCCAGGCTTACCTTTAATTTTGCACAAGCTGCTATGCGCGTAGTAGTGTGTTATCGTGGTCTGAGCTTTCATTTCTCTAGTGACTGGTGTGGGGATCATCATCCTTCTGTGTGCCTATTTTTTGGAAGTGTACTTTGAAGAAGCGTCTCTTCAGATTTTTGTCTAGTTTTAAAAATTGAGCTGATTTTTCCGTATTATTGAATTTTAAGAGTTCTTTCAATTTTCCAGATATATGTAAAGAATGTGGTGTTTTTGTTTTGTTAATCAGATATATGCTTTACAATCAATTTCTTGCAGCCTATGGCTTGTCTTGTCACTTGCAGTGTCTCTAAGAAATCTTTGTATATGACTCAGGATCCCCGAAATTTACTTGTGTGTTGGTTCCAGATGTTTGTGGTTTTAGTCATTGACATTTAGGCTTTTTCTCCCTTTTGAGTAAATTTTTGTGTATTGCGCGTATGGTTATCCTTCCTGCATTGATTGTTTGGGCACATTTGTAAAAAAATTAATTGTCCGCAGATGTGTGGCCCTGTTTCTGAATGCTGGGGCATGAACCTACCTGTCACTCCTCTGTCAATACTATACCCACTGTCTTGGCTACTACGGCTTGAAAATAGCCCTTGAAATGTAGTAGTCCTCCAACTTTTCAAATTTGTTTTGGCTATTCTAGGTCTTGTACATATTTTGGTTTGAGGGCCTAATATTTTTCTAGCTGGTGAAGGTGACTTAATTAGACAACAGCCTAGGTCTGAACTCTGCATTCTCATGTGGACTCTCAACTACCAGCACTCTCCACAGTGTGCATTGTCTTAGGTGTCCCAGTTCCAAGAGATTTTTTGATGATGATGTTGGTGATGGTGTTGGTGATGATGGTGATGGTGACGGTATGATGATGGTGATAGTGATGATGGTGATGGTGGTGATTATATGATGATGGTGATGGTGACAATGGTGATGGTGATGATGGTGACGGTATGATGATGGTGATAGTGATGATGGTGATGGTGGTGATGATGATAGTGATGGTGACAATGGTGATGATGGTGAGGTATGATGATGGTGATGGTGATGATGGTGACGGTATGATGATGGTGATAGTGGTGATGATGATGATAGTGATGGTGACAATGGTGATGATGATGATGGTGATGGTATTATGATGGTGATAGTGATGATGGTGATTATGGTGATGGTGATGATGATGGTGTTGATGGTGATGATGGTGATGATGTGATGGTGATGATGATAATGGTGATGATGGTGATGGTGATGATGGTGATGTTGATGGTAGTGATGGTATTGATGGTGATGTTAACGATGGTGGTGATGGTGATGGTGATTTTGTGGGTGTATTTGCAGACTCCTGGACAGGAGAACATGGCTCTGTGAGGACGTGGCTTGTGCGACGGCTCCTCAAGGAGGCATGTGGTTATAGAGCTTGTAGTTTCCCTCATGAGGCAGCGGGGACTCTTGCAGTGTTTGCCCTTCCTCCCGTAATTAATGCCTCTTAAGCTGTTTGAAGAAATAGAGTACAGTCACCCTTCTGAACAGGGTTATAACAACATGATCTTTAGAAGTTAAAAAAACAGCTGGCTCCACTCGAATTCTAAATACATTAAAACAAACTTTGAAGTAAATACTCTGAGTCTCTGTTTTCATAAATTACAGTGATAACATGTAAATTTCCCCATTCAGCTATCTTGACACAAGCCCTTTTATGCTTCCCTCCTCCAAACTGTGAACCTATTAGAGATCCTTTCACATAAATTGTAAACATACTTCTCTTTCAAAGTCGAGGCAGCGCATGCATCCAGCTGCATTGAGCGAATGCAATCCGTGGCCCTGCGAATGTGCAATGCCTGAATACGGCTCCAAAACACGTAGCCACTTTCCACCCCCCTCTCCTTTTAGAAAAGCAACATTAACTGTTTCACAAAAAGTTATTTGTTTCCTCTGGAAGCCCAGCGAGGGAGCTTTGGGGGATTAAGGATACATTTCACCTATAGGTTATATGAGCTTTTGTTATTTGTTTTCATACAAAATAAACCGCAAAGCTCTTGCTAATGTACAGTTGTGCAGAGTTTTGTGGGAATATTTCAAAAGCAGCGTGCATTTCCCCCTGATTATTTCCCCAGATCCTTAGGGATACAATCCAATAGCCATGTATTCCCGTAGGAAAATAGGTTTCATTTATAAACTTTTTTCCTCCCCTGCATAATGAAAACAGTCTTGGCTTAGCATGCTGTTCTGGTCCAAACGATGTGGCCAAATTCTGCAGAAACGACGAGGGGGTGACAGACGAAGGGCCGCTGGGCTCGGGGGACTCATGGGGAAGGCGACGGCCTCACAGACTCCTCACCCTGCGGTTCGCTCCGCATTATACCAATATTTAAATCAGTGAGTATTTCAGATTGAGCGCGCAACATAGAAAGATACATAAAGTTGCAGCGAGCAGAGCCTAATAGCTTTTCTAGACTCTAGAGAGATACAAAAAGACACAAATATAGATAAATGATCAAAAAACGAATAATTGGTCCAACGGCCCTTCTGGCTGCTAGTATTTAACATATATTCCTCTTGCTCCAGGTCCACGTGGCTCTAGCATGTAGAAGTAATTGCATTTTCCATTCTTCTTCCCTCTTCACTTATACAAGCACCTCTAGAAACCTACTTGTAGGATATGATGTAGGTTTCTCTGCTTCATTTAGCTCCTTTTCTCTTAGGGAAACACATTATGACTTTGTACAAGCCTTGATCGATTTCTTAAGAGGCCTTATCTGATTGCTTTTATATTCTATTGATTTTTCTGAATTAAGTTTTATGGCCCTCAATTATTTTCTTGTATGGTTGTTCACATCTACGTATGGCGCGCCGTATAATTACAGTGGCGTGATTATGTTCTAGTTGATAATCCCGCTTTAATATACGGCGCGCTGCCTTTTTATGGAGATTATCTTCCATATGCAGCCCGATCTGTGGAGTTCCGTGCCATGCAGATAAACCCAAATCGCGGAAGCCCTTGTTCACTGTAGAGGCCACGATCCCGCGCTCGGTGACATCTTGACAGAAAGCGTTTATTGCCAAGTGTTGTGATCATCGGCTTCATTAGGAAAGCGTTTAACAATCATGGGAGATGATTTTTATAAACCTGCTGTTCTGCTGACTGGGGGATACCACTATCACAGCACAATTAAGTTTCAAATGGGTTTTGAACACTGATGGCTAATATAATTCAGCCCTCGCAGTAGACTGTTGCATTATACAATCATTTATCATCTGAGGGAAATTCTGACAGTGCTCGAACGCCGGGGCCTCGATTACACTCTCCCCTCTCGCACGGTCCCGCGGAAGCAAGCGCAGCCTCCTCCAGGTGATGTCTGGAGAAGAAGTTAAGACAAAAACCATCGGCGGAGGAGAAGTTTAATCAATTTATTAAGCGAGCCGAGCGCTGGGAGATATTTTTCTTATATAGTACATGTCTATCAAAGCTGCCATAAGTGACAATTCAAATGCCGAAATGCTTTATGGCAAATAGATGGCTGCTATTGTTCTAGGCGCTTGGAACCCTTTATGAATATAAATGTGTGCGGAGAGGGTCGGTGCGCCCTCCTAAAATAATTTATATTCCGCACGGCGCCCGGCTGACATTCCTTCCGCACGTTACAAAGTGGTTGTGTTATTTCCGAGCGCTGAAATTTGTGTTATTATTTTTTACATAAGAGAAGTCTTTTGATCTGCATTTATTAAGGAGAAAGAGGTGGCCCGGCCTAACCCAACCTGACGTAAATGCGGCCATGTGTTCATTTCCTTCCACTACAAATTCAATACATTCATATTCAGAATCCTTTATCTAATAGCGCTTATTCGATTGTTTTGGCTACAGCTGCAGAGCAATATATCACCGGAAAATAATAGGTATGTCTCCCTCAGACGATGATGTGATTTGCTTTAGCAGCGCTAGCATGAAAATCTGTGCCATTTATTAATAAAAGACTCTGTTAGATGAACTAACCTGCTTGACAGTCCTGAGAACAAAAGAGCTAATTTCTCTTTTGTTTGTTAGAAACACTTGGGCGCTGTAATAGGGTTGCCGAGGGTCAGGGCGTGCGGAGGCCTCGAGCCGCTTCCTGCTTAATGATTTGTTTTACGGCGTCGGAGACGTTTTTTTCGAAAGCGCGTCAGCAGCGTCCTGATCGGGGACGCAAACGCCGATGATCTCTAGTTTAGGATGCGATCACGTTTTTATTACGGAGTCAATGGTCCGACCTCTTTTTCTTTCTTTCTAATCTTTAACAAGAAGGGCTCCGCGGACCAGCGTGCAGACTTGCCCGGCGTGCGAGGCCTCACAGAGTCTCTGAGTTTGCAGTTTGCAGCTGAACAGTTGCAGGGTAGTGGCTGCGTGGCTTCTCCGTCTTGTGCTGGTACCTGAGAAGCCTCCTGTAGAGGTGATCTAGCCCTCGGTTACCTTCCGGGGGGAATAAGAGAGGCGCTAATTCTGTCGTGTGAGCAGAGTGGCTCTTTGTAAAGAGACTTTCTTCCTGGCTCGGGTGGTGGTGGTGGGGGGGAGGGGCGGCACGTGGACTCCCAGAAGGGGGTGTTTTAAGCGCTTTCGAGTGCATCCCGTCTCAGGGGCCACAGCCTGGCTGGCGGTGAGGAGCCTCCTGGTGGGACACGCCCGGGGCCCAGCGTGGCCCTGCTGCTCACTTCCTGAACGGATGGCATCATGACCTCATCCTCCTTTGCTGGTGACAGAGGAGGGCCCTGCTGATAGAACACTTCAAAAAAATGTTTTTATTGATTTCAGAGCAGAAGGGAGAGGGAGAGGGAGAGAGAAACATCAATGATGAAGAGAATCATTGATTGGCTGCCTCCTACATTACCTATCATCTATCTATTATCTATCTATCATTCTATCATGTATCTATCATATATTTATCATCTATTACCTATCATCTATCTATTATCTATCTATCTATCTATCTATCTATCTATCTATCTATCTATCTATCAATCATCTATCTATCCATCTATCTATCATTCTATCATCTATCTATCATATACCTATCATCTATCTATTATCTATCTATCTATCTATCTATCTATCTATCTATCTATCTATCTATCAATCATCTATCTATCCATCTATCTATCATTCTATCATCTATCTATCATATACCTATCATCTATCTATTATCTATCTATCATTCTATCATGTATCTATCATATATTTATCATCTATTACCTATCATCTATCTATTATCTATCTATCTATCTATCTATCTATCTATCTATCTATCTATCTATCAATCATCTATCTATCCATCTATCTATCATTCTATCATCTATCTATCATATACCTATCATCTATCTATTATCTATCTATCTATCTATCTATCTATCTATCTATCTATCTATCTATCAATCATCTATCTATCCATCTATCTATCATTCTATCATCTATCTATCATATACCTATCATCTATCTATTATCTATCTATCATTCTATCATGTATCTATCATATATTTATCATCTATTACCTATCATCTATCTATTATCTATCTATCTATCTATCTATCTATCTATCTATCTATCTATCTATCAATCATCTATCTATCCATCTATCTATCATTCTATCATCTATCTATCATATACCTATCATCTATCTATTATCTATCTATCTATCTATCTATCTATCTATCTATCTATCTATCTATCAATCATCTATCTATCCATCTATCTATCATTCTATCATCTATCTATCATATACCTATCATCTATCTATTATCTATCTATCATTCTATCATGTATCTATCATATATTTATCATCTATTACCTATCATCTATCTATTATCTATCTATCTATCTATCTATCTATCTATCTATCTATCTATCTATCAATCATCTATCTATCCATCTATCTATCATTCTATCATCTATCTATCATATACCTATCATCTATCTATTATCTATCTATCTATCTATCTATCTATCTATCTATCTATCTATCTATCAATCATCTATCTATCCATCTATCTATCATTCTATCATCTATCTATCATATACCTATCATCTATCTATTATCTATCTATCATTCTATCATGTATCTATCATATATTTATCATCTATTACCTATCATCTATCTATTATCTATCTATCTATCTATCTATCTATCTATCTATCTATCTATCTATCAATCATCTATCTATCCATCTATCTATCATTCTATCATCTATCTATCATATACCTATCATCTATCTATTATCTATCTATCTATCTATCTATCTATCTATCTATCTATCTATCTATCAATCATCTATCTATCCATCTATCTATCATTCTATCATCTATCTATCATATACCTATCATCTATCTATTATCTATCTATCATTCTATCATGTATCTATCATATATTTATCATCTATTACCTATCATCTATCTATTATCTATCTATCTATCTATCTATCTATCTATCTATCTATCTATCTATCAATCATCTATCTATCCATCTATCTATCATTCTATCATCTATCTATCATA
Source organism: Myotis brandtii (assembly GCF_000412655.1). Classification (NCBI taxonomy): domain Eukaryota; kingdom Metazoa; phylum Chordata; class Mammalia; order Chiroptera; family Vespertilionidae; genus Myotis; species Myotis brandtii. The sequence continues at coordinate 12,778 of NW_005370286.1, read as the reverse complement.
TACCTATCATCTATCTATTATCTATCTATCTATCTATCTATCTATCTATCTATCTATCTATCTATCAATCATCTATCTATCCATCTATCTATCATTCTATCATCTATCTATCATATACCTATCATCTATCTATTATCTATCTATCATTCTATCATGTATCTATCATATATTTATCATCTATTACCTATCATCTATCTATTATCTATCTATCTATCTATCTATCTATCTATCTATCTATCTATCTATCAATCATCTATCTATCCATCTATCTATCATTCTATCATCTATCTATCATATACCTATCATCTATCTATTATCTATCTATCTATCTATCTATCTATCTATCTATCTATCTATCTATCAATCATCTATCTATCCATCTATCTATCATTCTATCATCTATCTATCATATACCTATCATCTATCTATTATCTATCTATCATTCTATCATGTATCTATCATATATTTATCATCTATTACCTATCATCTATCTATTATCTATCTATCTATCTATCTATCTATCTATCTATCTATCTATCTATCAATCATCTATCTATCCATCTATCTATCATTCTATCATCTATCTATCATATACCTATCATCTATCTATTATCTATCTATCTATCTATCTATCTATCTATCTATCTATCTATCTATCAATCATCTATCTATCCATCTATCTATCATTCTATCATCTATCTATCATATACCTATCATCTATCTATTATCTATCTATCATTCTATCATGTATCTATCATATATTTATCATCTATTACCTATCATCTATCTATTATCTATCTATCTATCTATCTATCTATCTATCTATCTATCTATCTATCAATCATCTATCTATCCATCTATCTATCATTCTATCATCTATCTATCATATACCTATCATCTATCTATTATCTATCTATCTATCTATCTATCTATCTATCTATCTATCTATCTATCAATCATCTATCTATCCATCTATCTATCATTCTATCATCTATCTATCATATACCTATCATCTATCTATTATCTATCTATCATTCTATCATGTATCTATCATATATTTATCATCTATTACCTATCATCTATCTATTATCTATCTATCTATCTATCTATCTATCTATCTATCTATCTATCTATCAATCATCTATCTATCCATCTATCTATCATTCTATCATCTATCTATCATATACCTATCATCTATCTATTATCTATCTATCTATCTATCTATCTATCTATCTATCTATCTATCTATCAATCATCTATCTATCCATCTATCTATCATTCTATCATCTATCTATCATATACCTATCATCTATCTATTATCTATCTATCATTCTATCATGTATCTATCATATATCTATCATCTATTACCTATCATCTATCTATTATCTATCTATCTATCTATCTATCTATCTATCTATCTATCTATCTATCAATCATCTATCTATCCATCTATCTATCATTCTATCATCTATCTATCATATACCTATCATCTATCTATTATCTATCTATCTATCTATCTATCTATCTATCTATCTATCTATCTATCAATCATCTATCTATCCATCTATCTATCATTCTATCATCTATCTATCATATACCTATCATCTATCTATTATCTATCTATCATTCTATCATGTATCTATCATATATCTATCATCTATTACCTATCATCTATCTATTATCTATCTATCTATCTATCTATCTATCTATCTATCTATCTATCTATCAATCATCTATCTATCCATCTATCTATCATTCTATCATCTATCTATCATATACCTATCATCTATCTATTATCTATCTATCTATCTATCTATCTATCTATCTATCTATCTATCTATCAATCATCTATCTATCCATCTATCTATCATTCTATCATCTATCTATCATATACCTATCATCTATCTATTATCTATCATTCTATCATGTATCTATCATATATTTATCATCTATTACCTATCATCTATCTATTATCTATCATTCTATCATGTATCTATCATATATTTATCATCTATTACCTATCATCTATCTATCTATCTATCTATCTATCTATCTATCTATCTATCTATCATCATGTATCTATCATCTAGCTTTCTATCATTCTATCATGTATTTATTATTGATCTGTCATCTATTATCTATTCTCTCTCTCTCTCTCTCTCTCTCATCTACTATCATTTTATCATCTTCAGTTGCTTAACCCACAAAAAGTAACTGATGTCTCCCATCTTCACCCTCCCTCCCCTGCTGGGAAGCACTCCCCACCCGGCCCCTCCTACACTCAGGTCGCCCTCTGTAGCCCACCGCTGGTTCCCTGCCCCCACTCCAGAGGCCTTCCTGTTCTACCTAACGCACCTGGGACTGAGTTGTTCAGGAAGGGGGAGGCGGGCAGAAGCAGAGGCACATTTGATTTTCCAGTATTAACAACGTGACGCATTCCATGAATAAGCCAGCTTAGGCTCATGCATTTCCTTTCAGCATCTTAGTGGGATATTGTGCTAATATTTTGTTTAGTTTTTTTTCCATCCATATTTACAGGAACAGCTGCCAAGGAGTTTGTCTTCCTTTTAATGTCCTTGTCAGGTTTCAGCGTCAAGGCCAAAGGGTCTCATAAGAGGAGTTGGGAAGGGTTGCATCCTTTTATAGTCTCCAAAAATGTTTCTATAAGATTGTTGTTGTTTCCTCCCAAAATATTGAGAAGAATTCATTAATGAAATTCTCTGGGCCTGGAGATTTTTTTTGCGGTGGGAGAGGTTTAAATTACAAATTACATTTCTTTAATAAATGTGTGATTATTCATATTTTATTTCTCCTTTTATTAGTTTTCTAACTTGTGTTTTTGTAGGAATTTTTCTTTCATGATTTTAATTAATCTGCATAAAGTTATGTGTCATAGCTTCTCATTCTCTTCTTAACCTTTATGGCCTGTGTGGTAATGCCCCATTTTTAATTCTTCATTTTGATAACACCTGTCTTCTTTCTTGAAAAATCCTTTTAATAAGTTGCTAGTTTTTTTAGATTTTTAAAAGAACCACTTTTGACTTTGATTTTCTCTCTCGTCCATTTGTTTTACATTTGAAAAATTACATTTTTCTTAATTTTACTTGGATTTGATTTACTCTTCTTTTTCTAACTTCCTAAGATGAATAATTCAATCTCTGACTTTAAGCCTTTTTATTCAGTACTTACATAAGCATTTAAGGCTATTAATTTCCCTCTAAGCATACCTTTAGTTGCACCTCATAAATTGTGTTGGATTGTATTTTTTATCCTTTATTACAAAGTATTTTATACTCTCCGTTATAATTTGTTCTTTGGTACACGGGTGATTTAGAAGTGTATGGCAGCATTTACAAATATTTGAGGAATTCCTGGTTATATTTTTGTCATTCATTTGAAGGTCATTTCTTCTGTAGTTGGAGGATATACGCTGGATGATTTCAACCCTTATACACTTGGTTGAGAATTGCTTTCTGGTCAGGATATGGCCAATCACTATGTTGCTTCTATGGGTTGCATCTGGAAGTTTCCTTGTGAAACTGGCCTTTGCTCTCTTGTCTTTGCCTCTAAGGTTTCTCTCTCATCCTTTGAGCGGGCTTTATCTTTTCCCTTGATTTCCTGTGCGTCTGCCCCAATTTATCCTCCACGTTATTTATAGAATTTATGTGCTTTCCATGTGACTTTTACAGCTTCTAAAACGCATTTAAATTGGACGATTGAATTTTTAGTTTTTTTTTTAAATATCCTTTTATTCTCACGTCTGGTCCCCTTTCCATTTTTAATGCATCTCCCTTTCTTAGCCTGTTGTCTTATCTTGTATGTTCCTGAAAAGAAGATGAATAATTTTACTCTAGTTTCCCTCACTTTTTTTTTAATATACTCTGTTCTGCACTCAATCAAAGAAACAGCAATCTCTTTGTGATTTATAAATATTAAAAAATAGAATATATGAAAGTGCTATAGATAGTAAAGCGCAGCATAATTTTAAGGCGATATTATTAGTCATCATGACGCTCTGCCCCGAATCCTGGTTCTGAAAATCTAGTAGGATCATGGGAAACTCAGCAAGGACACGAGGGCTACACATGATGTATTGCCTCACATTTTCTCAGAGGCACCAGTGCGTCTTATAATAGTACAGACTTTTATACATATTTGGGATTGAAGCAGGGAGGACCCCGGGCTCACACATCTGGCCTGGCGAGTGGACTGCAGTGGAGGGTAGCGCTGAGCACGCTGCGCGACTCCGAGGCCTTGCTCCCTGCTAATGGCCTCGTCTTTTCCTTTTGCTACTGCACGTCCCCGGGAAGGGCCTGATGGCTGCGTCGTTGATGAACACACGGCCAATGAGTTTCACTGTTTTTCTGAGTAACAAATGCGCCTGCATGGCGGCGGGCGCATCAGGAGTGCCCACAGGTAACTGAGTGGTTGAAGAAAGACAGGCTCTGTCTCCTCGCCCCTCGGGGTGCTGAATAGGGGCTCCCCACTTACTGCTCGTCCCACTAATGCCACCAGGAAGCCGGAGTCTTTCTCGCTGCCCTCCCCTGCTTACTCGCCTGCTGCTGGGCAGCTGGCAGAGGCTCCGGGATCACTCCTGCTCCCCAGGTGGGAGGGTGTGGGTGGGGCTGTCCCAGCAATGACTGGCCTCTCTTCTCTGAAGACAAGATCTTTCTCGGTGCCCCTTCCTGTCCCCAGAAGATTGGGCCGCATCCTGTGCTTAAAAAAAAAAGCCCCAGTAAAGTCAGGGGCGTCGTCACTGAGGAAGAGTGAGGGGGAAGGGCTCCTGGTGGGGACACAGCCTACAGATGAGGTTCAGCTAAGGCCCCGATTCCCAGCTGCCCACTTGCAGCCCGGGCTGAGCACGAAGCCTGTAGCTTTATTGCGTGGCCAGTGGCCAGGGATTGGTGTGATATATAAAGGGACGCTGGGTGTGTGACGGCTCCTGAATGAATGTCCGTGACGCCCAAGGCCAGCCCTGGCTAAGATGGATCCCGCTCACCCCCTGCTTGCCTACCTGACTTCTCCCTCTTCACTGCTTTTTTCTCAACCCGCGCAAATGGAGATTTTAACCAACAATTCCCTTAAAATACTTCAGTGCTTTACAACATAGCATCATTCTGATGTTTTTATTTATTAATTTATATATATTTGTTATTAATTTTAGAGAGAGGAGAAGGGTAAGGGAGAGACAGAAACATCAATGAAAGAGAAACATTAATCAGTTGCCTTCTGCTGTCCCCCCCCACCCCCCAACTGGGGACTGAGCCCACAACCTGGGCATGTGCACTGAGCAGGAATTGAACCGGTGATCTCTTGGTTCATGGGTTGACCCTTCACCACTGAGCCACACCAACCAGGCTCAATGTTATTTATTTTAATGGAGGATAAAGTTCTCCAGTTTCTCAATATCCAAAGGAGTCGCTATCTAGTGGTGGCATCTCAGGTGGGTGGAGTGGGGATTTGGGGTTGTTATGCAATTCCACGCACAAGGCTGTCTCGTTCACTCAGATGCCTCCCCCGGAAAGGACCGCCTGTGCTGAGAACCTTCCTGCGTGAAGCACGGACTAGTTACCACGTAAGCGGTCTGAGGTCCCGGCTCGGGCATCTCCCCCAGGGCCCTGAGCCGCCACAGCGTTTGCAGTGTGGGACAGTCCTTTCTGGTGGCAGTTTTTATTTATTTATTGTTTTTTGTTTTTTATTTTACTGCAGTGGACTTTACATTTATTCATGGACTAGAGGCCGGGTGCACAAAAATTTGTGCATGGGTAGGGTCCCTAGACCTGGCCTGCAATCAGGGCCTATTGGGGCCTTCTGGCTGGCGGCTGGGGCCTTCCTTCATTCTGCGCCGCCCCCTGGTGGTCAGCACACGTCATAGTGAGCAATCGAACTTCTGGTCGAACTCCTGAGGGGACACTTTGCATATTAGCCATGTATATAATTTGTCTCATTGGGCGCCGTCTTTCTCTAGAATTCGGACTGTGAGCAGCTGGAACAAGGGACATATTTCTCCATCAAATAATTCAAAGATTTTTTTCCCCCGTCATCATCTGGGAGCTGACTTAGTCCTTAACCCTGAGAATCATCCTCAGATGTTCCCTGTGTCCCCCCGAATCCCCATCCCTGCATCCTGATTGAGAACATGTAGAGCATATGAGGAAATGGTTTCACCTGCAGGTGTTTGCTGTTCTTAAACGATTGAACTGTTCCATACTTACACATGTATTTATAATTACACATGCACATACACAATTAGTTATATGTATCAGTTGTACAATCAGCTTATAATTATATATTTACAGCTGGCCACTGAAATAAGGCACAGATCACATGATTCTCTTGGAGTTAAGGTCCAATTCAGCTCGTCTGTCAGAGGCTGGGCTACAAAGTGATGGTTCTAAGGAGTGAAGCGCCTCAGCTGAAAAGAATTTGCTGAGGGGCTGGGGCGGGGCCCTGTGGCGCACCCCTGTCTCTGGGAAGACCACCTGCCTGTTTTCCAGAGCGGCGTGGGCCCTGCCTCCGTTCCCCGTTACTGCTTGCATCCTCGCCAGGGTCCGTCCTTCCTCCCTCATCACTGTCGGCTCCTGGGCCACCTCCTTCATGCCGCGGTCCCCTGTGGTCCAGATGGAATTGATCTCTCTTGGCTTTGCCTGTCTTGGGGTTTGGTGTCTCTGTTCTGTGAGACGGCTTTTTCTGCTTTGTAATGGTTAGTACCATCTGTTGCCTACAGTAAGATTCCTGGAAATGGGAACAAAGTCTCCTGTCCCATCTGCGTGCCCTCCCCGCACCTGGCACAGGGACTGCTCGGTGAGGGGACAGCTGAAGGGACTCTAGGGGGCCCCTTGGTGCAGGCCCTGCCAACCCACCTGCCCTCGCCGAGTGAACAAGTAGCCGAGGACCATGGAGAAGCCGAGGCTGAAGCGCATTGATCTCCTATCTGCACGTTGGAGGGTACTTTTTCACGGTCAACACTGGGAGGCTCAGACTTGTCAATGCCGTGAGGCTCTGGCCGGCGGTTGCCATGGGCATCGACTGCTTCGGCGTCTCGGAAAACAAAGTGACGTGTCCGGCGGTGTGGAGCTCCTCGCCCGCCTGCGATCACTCACTAAGACACAACCCAGTGATCACCGTGGCCCCGACGCGCGTGACACGCATCAGGAAGACAACCACCGGCGGCGGGCGAGGACACCGGTGGCCTCGGTGATTATTAACCGACGCCCGGCGCACCTGAGCAAGAAGACGCTCCCAATTTGTCCTCCCTCCAGCCAGCGGGCTGTGATCTCATCACTCAGGCCTGTCCTGGGGAAGGACATCTCGGCGTGTCACTCCAGTCACATGGAGGCTCTCATTAGTGCAGGATTGCCACCAGGCCTTCTGGAGGGCCATCGCCCGCCTGTCACCCTCTTCTCTTTCTTCTGGCGCCTTTGATCATGGCCCGTGTCACCTGTCCCGGGAGGAGCGGGCGTTCTGATAGTTCATTCCGCAGCGTGTCTCGCCGGGTGAGGGCCGTGCGGCCCCCACGGGCCTCTCCTGGAGCAGCGGGCGCCCCTGTCCATGCCGAGCTCCGCGGGATGAGTGGTGGGTCTGGAAATTGCAGTAATGACTCATGCCGGGAAGTCCGTCTTGGCCCCGGCCCGCGCGCTTTGGCCACGTTCTCTGTAACGTTAGAACTCCCACCGAAGGAGCGGAATTATCTAAATTTCCGTTTGACATTTTCCCTTCCAATTGCTTTGACATCTCCATTTATAAATTTCTTTTCTGGTTAAAGCTCGATTGGAAAAGTGAATTTCTAGACAAGTCCTGCCCGGCTCAAAGCCTGAGGGTTGGTGCTCGGCCTGTTTAATTGGGGAGCATCGGATCCAGTTACCATCGATCAGCGAGGACCGCCCGATGCGTGCCGAGTTCCAGAGGGCTCTCTCCCAGGCGCGCCAGCATCCACCTCTCCACTCCTTTCCCTGGGAGAGCGGGTCAGGCCCTGGCTCTGGCTCCAATTCCATGTGGTCCTAGTCCCCCCCCCCGCCCCACCGCCAGGCCCTGGGAAAACTTCTGTTTGAGCCATGAGCACGCATGTGCGGGGAACTCACTGTGTGCCCACCAGGGACAGAGCAAATCGATGAGCTTCTGTGCAGGCCACGGACACCTGGATTCCGATAACCAGCCAATCAATGCCGTTTACGACTTGCTGGCATCGCCCAGGCGACGGCTGGACTCTTTCTGTGGAGGCTGTGCTTCCCTTGAAGAGCATTCTCTGCTGTGATGTGATCATTGCATCTCCGAAAAAGCCGTTTCTTTTTTTTTTTTAAATATATTTTATTGATTTTTTACAGAGAGGAAGGGAGAGAGATAGATAGTTAGAAACATCGATCAGCTGCCTCCTGCACATCTCCCACTGGGGATGTGCCCGCAACCCAGGTACATGCCCTTGACCGGAATCAAACCTGGGACCTTTCAGTCCGCAGGCCGACGCTCTATCCACTGAGCCAAACCGGTTTCGGCAAAAGCCGTTTCTTTAAGAACGTTCAGGATTAGCTATTGCCATAGGCACAGGGCATGAGAGTGCAATTTGGGTCACAGTAACAAAACTGTTTTTCCCGCAGGAATTTCAACAATAAAATGGATTCTTACAGCTCTAGGTATATTTAGACACAAGAAGGGCTAAAACTTCCTGACTTCCTGTCGACCCTGACATGCAGACGTCGCCCCTGCTCCTCGCCGGCTTGCAAGTTCGCTGGCGACCTCTCCTTAAAGACGCCTTTAAGCACCCTCCATGGCAACCGCCGGCCAGAGCCTCCAGCACTGACGTGTCTGAGCCTCCCAGTGCTGACCGTGGACAATCATCCTCCAGCCTGCAGATGGGAGATCAGGGCGCTTCAGCCTCGGCTCCTCCATGGTCCTCGGCTGCTTGTTCACTCGGCGAGGGCAGGTGGGGTGGCTTCTTGGTGTGGCCCCGGGGGACTCACCTCTGAAATTCCGTGCTTCCCAAGATGTCTTCCTTTGCCTCCTGCCCATTGCTGTGCAGAGCAGCTTTATAATAAATGACGTCCCCTAATTCATCCTATTGAGTCTTCACCTGACACGGGCAAGATGATCATGTGAATGATCTCGCTTGATTTTCCCCACAATCATGAATTTTTTTCTTATTTGTTCCAGTGGGAACAGTGCCGACCTAGCCTTAGGGCCGCCGTCAAGTGCACGGGGCAGTATTGTTCCCTGGAGTCACGTGCTGTCCATCAGGGCCCCGACGAGTTCATCTTCTGACGGGGGCTTGGCCCCTTGGGCCCGCATCTCACCGTTCTGCACCCCCAGCCCCTGGTGACCAGCGATTCCCCCCTCTCTCTGACTTGAACCTTCTTAGATCCTTTGTGGGAGGACTGAACCTGGGGTCCCTGACATTGTCATCTTGGTGACTCTGGAATCTCAGGGTTCCCTTTTAAGAGAACATTTACACACACGGAGAGACACACCTTTTAACTGTCCATTTTGACAAATGGACCCACCCGCGACCTTCACCTCTGAGTCAGGTAGGAGCGTTCCCTCCCCTGTCTGTCCTGTCAGTTCCTGCACACCCCCACCTCCGCCCAGCGCCACTCTTAGGCCTCCTATCCATCTTGCCTCTATTGTGTCTGTCTTAGAACTTTCTCCAGATGAAGTCACATGATGTGAATTCCTCTGTGCCCGGCTCCTTTCCCTCAGCAGCCGCTCTGTGAGGTTTGTCCACGCTGCAGGATTAGGAGCTCCGTTTGTGCTCTGGCTACGTAACGTCCCAGATCGTAAATCGCGTGCCCATCCTCTCAGGATAGGGAGCTGGGAGTTCTGCATTTCAGTCACTGTGAGCAAAGCTGCTATAAATAGTCTTATACACATTCTTTTCAAAAGGATTTAAAGTCCTTCATTACACTGTCGCTATTAGAAGACCTGTGTGTGTATAAAAATATAACTACGTTGGAAATATAAGCTGCACGCGACCAGGGCAAAGTCTGAGTTTATAAAAGAAGCAACAGCCCGGATGGCGTGGCTCAGTGATACTTGATATGCACAGACTCCATACTGAGCGTGAGGTCAGAGAGAGACAGGTTCACGATGGAGAAGCGGAGAGTTCACCTTTTCTATTTTCTTTCTGGAAAAACCCCACCCGTGCAGCACACGTCCATGTGTCTTGAACAGACGTGATGGAGGTGTGCACTGGGCCTGCGACAGCACCGCCACAGCCTCTCCCGCGAGAGTCGCTGCGGGTTTCATTACCTTCCCCCAGGGCCAGGCGACGCTGGGCATTCTAGCTGCCCCTGCGGGCTTTCTTCGGTGAAATGTCTGTTGCCCATTTTTCCTTTTGACTGGGTTGTGTGTTGTCTTATGACTGAGTTGTGAGCGTCTTTTGGTTATTCTTGAAGTAAGTCCACCATCAGACAGACACGGGATTTGGAGATGTTTTCTCCCAGGATGCGGTTTGCGTGTTCACCGTCTCAGCGCTGTCGCTCACGTGACACGATTCTTTAATATCAGTGAAGCCTGACTCGTTACTGTTATTTTCTAGGGACCTTGCCTTTGGTCTTGTATATAAGGACTCTTCACCTAACCTAAGGCCATCACATTTTTCTTCTATGTTTACTTTTCCTAGAGGTCTTATAATTATATTTAGGTCTGTGGTCCGTTTTGAGTTCATTTTTGTATGTAGTGAGAGAGATAGATCAACGTTTATATCTTGCATATGGATTGGCAACTGTTTCAGCACCATTTTGAAAAAGACTGTTCTTTTTTTCCAAGTTTCTTTGGCTACATTAAGGCCTTCGCATTTCCGCATGAATTTGAGAATTGGCTTGTCGATTCCCACAGAAAAGCATTCTGGGGTTTTCGCTGGGATTTGCAGTGAATCTAAGTTTAGGGAGAACTGGTACCTCAATAGCACTGAGTGTTCTAAGTGGGAAACGTGGTGGTATTTTTACCCATTCCCTTAGGTTGCTTTCCCCCCACAATAATTAGCTCTCATTGTTCACATCTTGTGTATATTTTGTTAAAATTTCCCCTAGGTATTTCATATGTGTGGGTGATATTCTAAATTATGTTGTTTTATACTTCAATTTACAATGGTTTGTCACTAGTTCATAGAACGGCAAAGTCCGTGTTTAAAAAAGAAGCAACAGCCCGGCCGGTGTGGCTTAGTGATACTATCTCTCTCTCTCTCTCTCTCTCTCTCTCTCTCTCTCTCTTTCTCTATCTATATCTATCTATCTATCTATCTATCTATCTATCTATATCTTGTATACTGAAATGTCGCTAAACAAAATGATTTTTTCTAGGATCTGTAAGTTGGTATTGTTAGATACGGGTCAAATAATCCCAGTAATATCTGCCTGATTATAAGCTATAAGGATAAGTGAAATGATTGCTTTGACAAGAATATACCCCAGAAGAATGTGGCCTTCTGTAGGTGTGAGGACTATTGTCAGCGCCAGTGGCCTTTGAGCTGGGAGCTCGGAAGTCATGCAGGTTGGTGGGGGCGGTATCCAGGGGTGGCAGAGGGGATGCTCGCTGGGGGAGTGGACCGAGCAGGGGTGGCTGTGGTGCAGAGAGGGTGCGGGGGCAGGGAGGAGGGAGACCGTGCCGTGCCCCACACACGGGGACCAATTTCCATCGAACAGTCATGGGGGCGCAGTGAAGCCAGGCAGCTTGCTGTGTGATGTGTTTCTCCTTCAATGATCAAAACTTTCTTGGATGAAACAGAACTGAAGAAGTA
>NW_005370286.1:0-324 GCF_000412655.1 Myotis brandtii | reverse complement strand
AAAAAACAGACCCAGAAAGCTATCAGCGTGGCTGCTGCCTGTCGCGGGTCTTACACCAAGGCCTCTCAGCTGATTAAAATAACACAAACCAGCTGACTCAGCCACACACAAAACACTGGAATCACACAAAAGCAAAATGTCGCGCTCATGAAGGCGGCTCCAGGTATGTTGTAGCTCAGTTCAACAGACAGGATCAGAAAACGGAATGTTTGCTCAGAAACATTAAACACACACACACACACACACACACACACTCTCAAGTAAGTGCTTTCTTTCTAGGAGAGCCTTATTCATTTAAAAAAGTGTTTTGTACAGACATATAAA
>NW_005370285.1:0-1968 GCF_000412655.1 Myotis brandtii | reverse complement strand
ACAGCATTCTGGTCACTGGCTTTTTATATATACAGATATGAATAACTCATGGATGCAGATGTTGGGGTGGTGAAGGTCAGGGGTGGGGGGTGGGAGTAGGCTGCAGATGGTCAATGGTGAAAAAGGGGACATATGTAATACTTTCAACAATAAAGTTGTAAAAAAAATCAACAAGAAAACAGCAATCCTAAATGACACACTAGATCAGATGTAATTTATTGGCATCTTCAGAACATTTAACCCCAAAGATATGGAATATACATTCTTCTCAAGTGCACGTGGATTATTATAAAAAAATAGACCTCAAGCTAAGTCTCTACAAATTTAAGAAGATTGAAATCATATCAATCATCTTCTCAGACCACCAGGGCATGATATTACAAATCAGCTACAATAAAACACTGAAAAACAATCAAACACATGGACGCTAAATAGCATGCTATTAAAAAATGAAGGCATTACCAAAGAGATCAAAGAAGAAATAAAAACCATCCTGGAAACAAATGAAAATGAACACACAACAATAAAAAATCTATGGGACACAGAGAAAGCAACCCTCAGAGCGAATTTCATAGCAATACCGGTATACCTCAAAAAACATGAAAAACTTGTAATAAATTATATAACCCTACCACTGAAAGAATTAGAAAGAGAACAACAAGTAAAGCCTAGGTTGAGCAGAAGATCAAAGCAGAAATAGACATAGAGAAAAAAAAAAATACAAAAGATCAATAAAACCAAGACCCAGCTCTTTGAAAGGATCAATAAGATTGATGAACTTCTAGCCAGACTCACCAGGAAATAAAGAGGGAGGAACCAAATAAACAAATTCAGAAATGAAAGAGGAAAAGTAACAACTGACCCCACAGAAATACAAAGAATCATTAAAAAAAAAAAAACAATGAATGACTTTATTCCAACAAACAGAACAGCCTGGATGAAATGGACAAATTCCTAGAAAAACACAACTTTCCAAAACTCAACCAGGCAGAATTAGAAACCTGAATTGGCTGATAACTACTGATGAAATTGAAACAGTAATTATAAAAAATCCAGCAAATGAAGGCCCTTATCCGAAAGTATTCACAGGAGACTTTTATCAATTATTCAAAGAAGAATTAACATCTATCCTCCTACAACTATTCCAAAAAATTCAAGAGGAAGGAACACTTCCACGCTTTAAAACCAGATAAAGACACTACAAAGAAAGAGAACTATAGGCCAATATTCTGGATGAACATAGATGCTAAAATCCTCAACAAAATACTAGCAAATTGGATCCAGCAATATATTAAAAAGATCATACACCATGGCCAGTGGGTTTTATTCCAGGGATGCAAGGCTGGAATAATTTGCAAATTAATAAATGTGATACATCACATACACAGAGTGAAAGTCAAAAATCACATGACCATATCAATAGATGCAGAAAAAGCATTCAACAAAATCCAACACCCATTTTTTATAAAAATTCTTAGCAAAGTGGGAATAGAGGGAGGATATTTCAACATGATAAAGAGCATATATGACAAACCTACAGCAAACATCATACTCAATGGCCAAAAAATAAAATCATTTCCCACAAGACAGGAACCAGACAGGGATGTCTGCTTTTAAGACTCTTATTCAGCATAGTACTGGAAGTCCTAGTTACAGCGATCAGACAAGAAGAAGAAATAAAAGGCATCCAAATTGGAAAGGGGGAAGAAAATCTCTCATTATTCACAGATGACATGATATTATAAATAAAAAACCCTAAAGACTCCATCAAGAAACTACTAGATTTAATACGCGAATTTGGAAATGTAGCAGACTACAAAATCAGCACCCAAAAGTTGATGGCTGGGTTTTTTTTACAATTTTTTCCCTTTATTGATTAAGATATTACAAATCGGTCCTTATCCCCCCAATGACCCCGCATCCCCCCAGTACTGCCCTCACCCTCACCTCCTGTTGTCCACATCCATC
>NW_005370284.1:883506-883752 GCF_000412655.1 Myotis brandtii | reverse complement strand
ACAGACATTGGAACCCTGATCTAACTAAACATAAAGCCCTCTTCAAATGGAGAGACTTGCTTACAGGAGACTGGAAGGCACCTGAGTTACTTTTAACCTGGAGGAGAGAATACGCTTGTATATTTCCAGAGGATGCAGACTCACCTGTGTGGATTCCAGACCGTCTAGTCTGACCTTATGTCTCACCGCCCTCCATCTCCGCCTCACCCTAGCACACCTGACCAGTGCCCGTCTGCAGCAGATGTG
>NW_005370284.1:881892-883440 GCF_000412655.1 Myotis brandtii | reverse complement strand
AGCTAGAACAACCTGTCCATTGGGAGGATCACATGTGTTTCCTTTTTGTCTGTCCATATGTCCCAGCTTTGCCCCACATCTCCTTTCCTTTTTCTTTTTTTTCTTCTTCTTCTTCTTTTTTTTTTTAAATCTGACTACTTGTTTGCTGGTCCTTTGGCCTTTCTCCTTCTCTGCTGAACACAGCCTTTTCTAGAATCTACCTATCACTACATCCTGACAGGCCATTCCTTCCTTGTCTTGTATTGGCCCCACCTGCCCTTGTGTCAAGAGGGACCCTCCTCTCACAGTCCATTTGCAGGAGAGGGGAGCCCAAGGCAGGTGCTGGGGGTGGAGGCCACGGGGGCATAGTCTCCCAAGGAGACAGAACTGAACCTTTTGCAGGTGGGCGCTGCCCCTCCCTCATTCGCACAACTCACATCACCCTGCTTGGCCCCGCAGGGATGGCTGCTTAGCCAGAGACCGGTAAGTATCCTCAGGGAAGGAACAACCCAAGACAGGCACAGTTGCAGAGGGGCCATCAGGAGACATTTTGGGGGTCAACAGATGTGGGGCACAGATCCTCACCCCCCCAACTTTGCAGAGCCCTGAACCCTCACCCCTTCTGAGGGAGGTCTCCTGCCCCCATGGCTGCTTCGCTTCCCATGCCCAGCTCAGATTGGGACCCAGGTAAAGACAGAGACTGGCAGACAGCAGCTGCCCAACAGGACTTGTTTCCCATTTCTACCTTGGACCACAGGGAAAGGGGCAGCTGAAAAAAAGGGCTGTGTCAGGATGCTGCCTTCTTCCCTTTCTTCTCCCTCTTTTTTCTAAACACTTCCATGCCTTGCAGTTCTTTTGCTTTCAAATCTTGTTCTCTCTACTACCCTCCATCTCTGCCTCCTCCTCCTCCTCCGCGGTATCATCCATATTGGCCTACCCAGAGGCACAGCTGACTCCTCCCCGGACACCGACACCACCATCAAGCACGGCCCTGATGGACACATGATCCAGCCCTTCAGCGCACTGACCCTTCCGGAAGCCGGTCGCCTATGACACTGCCCGCTAGCCAGATCCAAAAGGACAACCAAACCCCCAACTTGAGGACAACTGAAATTCCTTGACTGAATAGGCCAGCAACCTTCTACAGGAACAAGGCTCCTTGTGCACTCCATCCACTCTGTTCATAGCTATGCTCGCTGTCATTGCTTGTCAGTCTTCTTCCGAGTCTTAAACAACCCATGAGTCTTAAACAACCCAATCCGAGGGGTGGCCGCTGATTTACATGGGTTATCTTTTAAAAAATAAAAAAGGGGGAATTTGCTGGAATCCGGTCCATCCTTGCTGCTTGACACAGTCGCTGCAGGAAAGAAACATCTGCACAGCATATGTTTCAATGGACCTAGCGTACATGGCATAGTGTTCTTAATATGTTTGCTCCCCTTCTTGGCGCAATGTGTTTTAACCAAGGTCACCTCTCTGAGAAAGGTTGTTTCCCCAGGTAGGGATTTTTCCCTGAAGTCAGGGAGGGAATCAAAACCCTTAACTAAGTGCCAGGCGGGTAGTTAATCA
>NW_005370284.1:867072-881812 GCF_000412655.1 Myotis brandtii | reverse complement strand
AAATTGATAGGATTAAAACCAACTGGTATAAATACAGATGTAACCAGACCAAAAAACACAGAACCAGGGTAAGTGGCCTTGTTCTCCACCTTTTTCCTTTTAGTTCTGCTGAAGCAGCCCTGCTCCTGTCAGCCTCCAGCCCACTCTCTCCTTGAGACCAAGCACCATGCCTTCAATTAAGTTGCAGAGTTCTGATGGAGAGATATTTGAAGTTGATGTTGAAATTGCCAAACAATCTGTGACTATCAAGACCATGTTAGAAGATTTGGGAATGGATGATGAAGGTGATGATGACCCAGTTCCTCTACCAAATGTTGATGCAGCAATATTACAAAAGCTCATTCAGTGGTGCACCCACCACAGGGATGACCCTCCTCCTCCTGAGGATGAGAACAAAGAAAAGGGAACAGATGATATTCCTGTTTGGGACCAAGAATTCCTCAAAGTTGACCAAGGAACACTATTTGAACTAATTCTGGCTGCAAACTATTTAGACATCAAAGTTTGCTTTAAGTTTCATTCAAGGTTGTTGCCAATATGATCAAGGGGGAAAACCCCGAAGAGATTCGCAAGACCATCAATATAAAAAATGACTTTACTGAAGAAGAGGAAGCCCAGGTACGCAAAGAGAACCAGTGGTGTGAAGAGAAGTGAAAAGTTGTGCCTGACACTGTAACACTGGAAGGATTGTTCCAAATACTAGTTGCACAGCTCTGTTTATAATTGTTAATATTAGGCAAACAGTAGACAAATGCAGCAGCAAATCAATTGTATTAGCAGAATATTGTCTTACCAATGGACATGGACAACAGGGGGATGGGAGCATCAGTGTGTGGGGGTTAATGGGGGGGATGAGGACACATTTGTAATTCCTTAACTAATAAAAAAATAAAAATATAAACAAAAAAAAGAAAAAGAATACTGTCTTCATTGCATGTGTAGTTTGGGTACAGATTCCAAACGTATGGCTGAGTTTCTTCCAGTATGACCAAAATATCTTTTTTCTTTGCTCTGAGTAAAACTGAATTGTGTGTTCTCTATAGAAAGTGGCATTTTGGGCTTTCCTTTTTTGCAAAGAGATTTCTGCCTAGTTTATTGTCCAGTTAACTTTAGTTTAGTGACTTTTCAAAAGGTGGCATTGTAACTAAAACAACTTGCAAAAGTTTTCTGAGGAAAGAACAATTAGAAAAAAAATTAAAAAACACACACACACACAACCCCCCACCCCCCTACAGAACCTGGCTGGAGATCCTGGCTAGAACCTGGCTAGGCTGCTGATCAATGGAACGCTGTCTCCGTGTCATTCCTTCCTCACCGACGCTGTCCACACCTTTGGGAACCCCTGGACCTGCTGGGGTTGGACCCCAACAGGGTATAAAGAGGTATGACCGAGCCCCATCCGTGCGACCACGGGGACTGAGCAACTTGCTCTCTCATAGCCTGTGATATCTAGAATTTCTCATCCTATCCCAGGACACCTAATTCTTTAAGTAAAGAATAAGCTATTTTCCTAGTAGAGTAAAAATAGCAGTTTTATCACATGGTTAACACCTAGATTAAACAGCTAATGTTCTTTTCAAATGTATTTATCTCTTCACTGCTATTTCTGGGATGGATTTGAAAGAAAATATCACTGATGACGTCATTTTATTGCTAGACCCTTCTGTATTCTTTCTGTAAGACCTGCTTGCACCCTTGCAATCAACATTTGTGTCATGACAGATTCCGGAAATAACAGTAACAGATGATAGCAATGTTCAGAAACATGCTTTAGGGAGCAAATGAAAGAGAGGAAAGAGCTCAGGTTAATTACCGCCTACCACTAGGTGTTGGGGGCTGGGTGCTGGGTGCAGAAGGATGAATGTCTGTACTCCCCAGATGTGCCGCGCCAGCACGGCCAAGGGTGAACCTGAGGAGGGGCAGTGAAGGGTTGAAGAAAAGACAGAGAAGAGAATACAGCTGGGGCTTTGTGGATCTCCCCTGCCTGGATGAGGACACAAAAGACCCAGCCTGCAAGCTGATGCTATATTTTATAGTCTGATTAACACAAGGGTAGATGAACATGTATACACATGTTCTTGTTTGGCAACACTTGCTGCACCTCCCACAGCTCATTAGCTACTTAGGAAGGAATTAGGGAGGGCTACAAGGTCAGGCTTCATTACGATAGGAGAGTTCTGCCCTCCAGGCCTGGATTTGTTCGTGACCCTGCCCCAGGTCAGCCTGAGGCTTGACCCTAGCTGCTCCCTACACCCTGACAGCTGGACTAAGGCACGGTCTGCAGCTTGTAAGGAGACAGAGAACCCCACATGCATCAGGGGAACCCTCCGTCAGCCACGCAGGCCTGCAGTGCAGAACCAAGTTTCTGGATGCTGAGTGTGTATAAACCGAGACCTTGCTGGTCATGAGCCTGGAAGTTGGCAAACGTCCCAGAGATGTATGAATAAGGCTGGCTTAAATGGAAAACCATTTCACCCAACCCACTATACTTGAATATTACATTGAAACTGACTCTCTCCATGTATGTGTTTTTTTATGTGAGAAATCTGCACTGTATATTAAGATGAAAAGGTTTAAAAGTATCTTTAAAGCTTTATGATATGATAAACTCAGAGGCAACAAAAATAGGAAGTTTAGTTTAACAGGGTGTCCCTGGAGAATGGTCTGTCCTCAGAGGCATGGGATTTCTCACCTTGTTTTCAGTTCTTCTGCTTTTCCGTGTTCCTGGCATCCAAACACCAAGGTTTGTCCCATAAATATGTACCTTCAAACCTCAAAAAGAAGATATAAAGTTGTCAAAATGTAATGCTTTACCTTATAAAACTAAGATAATAGAGAGAAACATGAAACTTTTAGGAGAAAAACAGCATGGTGGATCATAAAGAATGCCAAAATGTTTAAAAATAAAATAACTGGCTTACCAGAGAACTCATCTGAGAAACAGGGTACATCTGAGTGTGGTTACTTGTCTGCATGCTAACCTTTTACTCATGAATGCATGTTTCCATTTCAAGTGCAAATCACTAACTACAAAGACCAACTCCCGGCGTTCACCCCGTCCCTGGAATCCTTGCCCCTTGGTAGCTCCGTGGCCTGCATGGAGTTCCCGGGAGACCATTGGGTGACACAGGGAGGGAGGGGCCGGGAGTACAGCGTGAGCTGGGAGGTCCTGGGCCCGCCCTGGGCGCACAGATGGGAAAGCTCACCTGAAGCGGCAGGTGCAGGGTCTGTGGGCATCCTGACCAGGGGTGCCTGCCCCGAGGGAGGCAGGCCTGAAGCCAAAGTGCCTTCAATGCAGCGAAAGTGGGTGCAGGCAGCCCGGGGCTGGGTGTGGCTCAGTGGGACCCCAGTAGCTGCCTGTCCTTCCCGCTGTCTGGTTCCAGCTTCAGTGCCTCGTGACCTTCTGCTGCACACCCTCCATCCGGGAGGAGCAACTGCTGATTGCAGCCTCATCCTGAGAGCAGGAGGAGGGAGAGGGAGGGACCGCCAGCTCTCCCTCCATGACCAGGCGACTCTGCTAAGATGTTTCATTGCTTGCATTTGCAAAGGGAAGTGAAGAAATAAAGGCGATTTTTAAAAAATAGCCGAATATATAGCTCTGGCCGGTTTTGCTCAGTGGATAGAGAGTCGGCCTGCAGACTGAAGGGTCCCAGGTTCGATTCCACTCAGGGGCACATGCCCAGGTTGTGGGCTCAATCCCCAGTGTGGGGCGTGCAGGAGGCAGCCGATCCATGATTCTCTCTCATCATTGATGTTTCTGTCTCTCTCTCCCTTCCTCTCTGAAATCAATAAAAATACATTTTAAAAAATAAAAAGAAATAGCCGAATATACATCCCTGCCTCTATCGATATACTCTTTCTGTTACTAATGCAAAAGGAGAGCAGGGATTTTTCAATAGGCAATTAGCAATCCCTGTCGCATTTGCCACATGAAGACATTTTAAATGCCCGGGGATAAAAATTACTTGAAAAAGTTGGGGAGCAAGATTTGAATTAATTAATCTATTTGAAAAATTCTTTTTGAACACGCTCATGTTGTTATGTTTGATATTTCTGGAATGTACATTTTGAGATTTTAATGATACATCATGTATCGTTCTATATGCACCATAATAAGAAATGTTCATTTCCATTCACATGAGAAGAATGGGCCCTGGGATAATGAGCCGGACGTGTCAGAAACCATCTTTTATAAAAAGAGTGGATGCAATCAATAGCAATTTTAGGGAAATAATTGCATTTGTGCCCCTTACAAGGAAATGTTAAATTTAGCCTTTAATGTTTTGATTAGTTCTGTTGCTGAGGAAATAATTTGAAAAGAATGCATTTTCTCCTAAAACCCCCATAATTATTTAAATTGCCGAAATGGTCTTTATTTTTATATTTTCTCATCCCATACCTAAGGTTGGGGAACGAAACACAGCTGCATTGCTGGTGCCTGGCACCGGTGTGTCAGGGCGAGCTGCATGAGGCTTTCCATAAAATTATCTTATTAAAGAAAGCCTTCATCATCCTCCATGCCTGTATATGGTTTCTATCCTTTCTCGTTCTAGAACCTTCTCATTGTGAGTGCCGACCTTCCTCTGAAACATGGGGAACTCGAGTCAGCACCTTGTGGGATGTGCACCAGGCGGCCCGGCTGGCCGTCCCTCCCCGGCCCCCTGCCCCCACCCCAGTCCCAGCCCATCTTCTGGGACCACATGCCCCTCACGGCTGGGCTGGACGTTTGGGAGAGCGGGCATGGATACAGAAATGACTGGTAAGAGAAGAATAGCAGCAAATGGAAGGAAGTAAAGACGAAGAAAGGGGAAGGGAACAGTTGAAAAGTCTCAAGTAAATCTAACCCGGTTCCCATTAACCCATTAAGCGACCTTATTCACTCCGTACGCTCGCCTCAGGACCAACTGGACTTGGGAATGAACAACCACTCAACTTTCCTGCTGGGAAATGAAATCCAAGCAAGAAAGACAACGTTGGCCCCGGCCGGTTGGCTCAGTGGTTAGAGGTACGGCCCACGGACTGAAGGGTCTCGGGTTCAATTCCCGTCAAGGGCATGTACCTCAGTTGCAGGTTCGATCCTGCCTGGGGTGGGGCTCATGTGGGAGACAACCAATCGTTGTGTCTCTCTCACATCGATGTGTCTCTCTCTGTCTCTCCCCCTCCCTCTGTCCGCTCCACTCTCTAAAAATCAATGGGGGGAAGGAAATATCCTTGGGTGGGGATTAACAAAGAAAAGACTGGGGCTCCTGTGGGAGACAACCAATCGTTGTGTCTCTCTCACATC
Source organism: Myotis brandtii (assembly GCF_000412655.1). NCBI lineage: Eukaryota > Metazoa > Chordata > Mammalia > Chiroptera > Vespertilionidae > Myotis > Myotis brandtii. The sequence goes on along the minus strand of NW_005370284.1, from coordinate 876,528 downwards.
AATGTGTCTCTCTCTGTCTCTCCCCTTCCCTCTGTCCGCTCCACTCTCTAAAAATCAATGGGGAAGGAAATATCCTTGGGTGGAGATTAACAAAGAAAAGAAAATGTTGGGATTTTTTTCTTTTTTCTTTTCGGAAGAACACACAGTGAGTCAGGTACCTAGAGAGGCCCCCGCTGAGTGGACGAGAATTAAATTAAACAGCGCGGCCTGAAATGCTGCTACGGACAGTTTGCTTCTTCCTTACCAAGGCCGCGGGAGGGAAACGAGTGGGTGAATGAGGCCAGACACCCCTTCTCCCACCGGCTCCCCTCCCAGGTGTGAAGTGAGCATCAGTCCCCGGGCAGGTGCCAGTGCCAGGTGCCAGGTGCAGAGCAGCTGCTCCCGGCTCTGCAGCTCCTGGCAACTGCTGTTACCTGGGAATGTCCACCTGCTGCCCTTTGCCATGGCAACCAGGCCTTGCCCTGTCCGTCACAGACCCAGCCCACAGCTCCGCCTCTTCTCTGGGCTGCACAGTTTTGGGTCAGGGCCACGGCCACTGCATTGCGCTTGGAGCTGATGGTTTCCGGCGTGCTCGCATTCCTGCTGCCTCAGCCAGGTGCTGTGTGTGAGCATCTGCGGCTGAGAGGCCGGCGTTTGCAGCGCGTGGAACTGCAGAGGTCCCGGGGCGCCAGCCTCTCCAAGCCCCGAATCCTCAGGCTGTGGCCCTGCCTCACCTCGTCTCCATTTAGGAGGAAGTTCTTTGTGGGTTTTGGTTGGTGCCACGTGGTCCCTTCCCCAGAGACCCGCTCACCCTCTGCCCCGAGGTGCACCTCGGAGGCGCAGGCCAAAGCACCAATGAGGAGTCTTTCTCTACAGGAGAAGAGGTATTGAGGCATCGAAAAGAACAAAAATGAGCAAACCCGCATGTCAGGAGCGTTTGTTCATTTCTAACAGGATGCAGGAATGCAGAAATTTATCTTTATTTTATTACCAGAGGCCCGGTGAACGAAATTTGTGCACGGAGGGGGGGGCGGGTTCCTTCAGCCCAGCTTGCATCCACTCCAATCAGGGACCCCTTGGGGGATGTCCAACTGCCAGTTTAGGCCCGATCCCATAGGGCCTAAACTGGCAGTCAGACACCCCTCTCACAATCTGGGACTGCTGGTTCCTAACCACTCACCTGCCTGCCTGTCCGATTGCCCCTAACCTCTCTGCCTGCCTGCCTGAATGCCCCTAACTGCCTCTGCCTGCCTGATCACCCCTAACCACCTCTGCCTGCCTGATCACCCCTAACTGCCCTTCCCTGCTGGCCTAATTGCCCCTAACTGTCCTCCCCTGCAGGCCTGATCTTGCCCCCAACTTCCCTCCTTTGCCAGCCAGTTTGGTTCTGATTGGTCAGTTTCTATGCCAGTCAGTGTCAAAGCTCTGCCTCATAGGCAGCCATTGGCTCCTCACAGTTGACCCAGATTTGGTTCTCATTGGTCAGTTTCTATGCCAGTCAGCATCTCTGGGCCTATCAACGGGGCCTGATCAGAAAGGCATGGCTGATCAGCAGCCCTAGTGGAGGCCTGGAGAGAAATGGAGGTGTGGCTGTTGGCCAGGCCTGGAACTAAAGAGAGAGGCAAGTGCTGATCAACAGCTGCCACAGAGGCTACAGATCAGACCCTGCCTCTCTCTCTTCAGGCCTCTCTCTGGGCCTGATCCACAGCCCCCTAGGCAGTCAGTGCTGGGTCACCACGGCAACCCAGCACTGACTTCCATTCTGGTCAAGCCTTCGGTCGTAATCGGTCGTTATGACCCTGGCTTTTTATTATATAGATTTTTGTTAATCCTCACCCGAGGATATTTTTCCATTGATTTTTAGAGAGAGAGAAAGACAGAGAGAAACATCGATGTGAGAGAAACACATTGATTGGTTGCCTCTTGCACGGGCACTGAATAGGGCCTGGGCCAGGGAGGAGCCTGTAACCTGGGTACATGCCCTTGACCAGAATCAAACCCAGGACCATTCAATCTGCAGGCTGAAGCTTTATCCACTGAACACACTGGCCTTGGCAAAGCACAGGAACTTATACTGAATTAGAGCTCATTGCTGCTTCATATGGTAGATAAGTGTTTACCTGGTTTAAACAGTCAATGGTATTTCCTCCAGTCTCTGGTCCCTCTTCTGAAAATAGCCTTCAGCCACTCTTCTTGATAAAAGCCTGGTGTGAATTGTTTTGGTGTTTTTTTTCTGTGTTTTTTTATTTTCTGCTTTTCTAAGTTACCTTGGCTCATGGATGGGCTGGGGAGAAAAAGTTACAGTAGTGTTTACAATGATCCTATATAATAAAAAGGTAATATGCAAATTGACCCTAACAGCAGACCTACCGGGAATGACCAGTCGCTATGACATGCACTAACCACCAGGGGGCAGACGCTCAACCACAGGGGGAGCTCCGCTAAGCCACAAGCTGGGCTGATGGCTGCAAGTGTAGCTGCCATGACAGGAGCCTCTCCCACCTCCTCAGCAACCCAAAGGATGTCCAACTGTGGCTTAGGCCCACTCCCCATGGGGAGGCAGGCCTTAGCTATCAGTCGGACATCCCCTGAGGGCTCCCAGGCTGCCAGAGGGGTGTCTGACTGTTAGCTTAGGCCCGCTCAGGAGCGGGCAGGTGGACATCTCCCGAGGGGTCCCGAACTGCGAGAGGGTGCAGGCTGGGCTGAGGGCCTTCCCGCCCCCCGCCCCCGAGTGCATGAATTTTCATGCACCGGGCCTCTAGTTAAAACATAATTGTTTAAAAATAAAGGCAGGCTGTGTCCTGTCACTGCATGTGCCTGCTTTTCAGGACGTGACTGTTATTTTAGAAAGCAGCAGCGGAAAGAGCTGATGTCACATCCCTTACTCACAGGGCTGATGGAAGAAGCATCTCTCAGAGATAAGTGTCACAGCAAATGACCCAAGGCTCTTCAAGTAATGCCACTCTCGGGGTTCAGGGGGCTGCACCAATATCCCAGCTGCAGCTTCCAATGGCATCGCTGTTTCTATGGGAAACATGGAAAAGCTGCAACCCAGGGAAACCAAAGGAGCTCTTGCTTCTGAGAATTTCATGCAGATGAAAATGTTGAATTTTTTTTTCTGTGTTTTTTTATTTTCTGCTTTTCTAAGTTACCTTGGCTCATGGATGGGCTGGGGAGAAAAAGTTACAGTAGTGTTTACAATGATCCTATATAATAAAAAGGTAATATGCAAATTGACCCTAACAGCAGACCTACCGGGAATGACCAGTCGCTATGACATGCACTAACCACCAGGGGGCAGACGCTCAACCACAGGGGGAGCTCCGCTAAGCCACAAGCTGGGCTGATGGCTGCAAGTGTAGCTGCCATGACAGGAGCCTCTCCCACCTCCTCAGCAACCCAAAGGATGTCCAACTGTGGCTTAGGCCCACTCCCCATGGGGAGGCAGGCCTTAGCTATCAGTCGGACATCCCCTGAGGGCTCCCAGGCTGCCAGAGGGGTGTCTGACTGTTAGCTTAGGCCCGCTCAGGAGCAGGCAGGTGGACATCTCCCGAGGGGTCCCGAACTGCGAGAGGGTGCAGGCTGGGCTGAGGGCCTTCCCGCCCCCCGCCCCCAAGTGCATGAATTTTCATGCACCGGGCCTCTAGTTAAAACATAATTGTTTAAAAATAAAGGCAGGCTGTGTCCTGTCACTGCATGTGCCTGCTTTTCAGGACATGACTGTTATTTTAGAAAGCAGCAGCGGAAAGAGCTGATGTCACATCCCTTACTCACAGGGCTGATGGAAGAAGCATCTCTCGGAGAAAATAAGTGTCACAGCAAACCACCCAAGGCTCTTCAAGTAATGCCACTCTCAGGGTTCAGGGGGCTGCACCAATATCCCAGCTGCAGCTTCCAATGGCATCGCTGTTTCTATGGGAAACATGGAAAAGCTGCAACCCAGGGAAACCAAAGGAGCTCTTGCTTCTGAGAATTTCATGCAGATGAAAATGTTGAATTAAGTCGCATCTTTTTTTGAGGGCACGCACGATCATCTTAGTTACGTAAAGTTCATTCGTGTATATTCTTTAGCAACGGATACATCTATATATGTACACATGTATGTAATTCAATTATTGGATATTTAAAGAAATATATTGCCCAGCCGGCATGGCTCAGTGATTGAGTGTCAATCTATGAACCAGGAGTCACGGTTGGATTCCCAGGCAGGGCACATGTTGGGGATGTGGGCTCCATCCCCAGTGTGGGGCATGCAGGAGGCAGCCGGTCCATGGTTCTCTCTCATCATTGATGTTTCTCTCTGTCTGTCCCTCTCCCTTCCTCTCGGAAATCAATAAAAATATATTCTTTTAAAAAGAAATGTATTATTTGTGTTTATTACATAAAGAAATTAGATTGAGGACAGTGCAATGCTTCTTAAGTATTCTGTCTTCAATGGAGCACAGTGTAAGGCAGCCATTTATTTGCTGTCTGAGCCTCTCTGTGGGAGGCAGCCCTTAGGAAGCGTTCTCGCCCAGGTGGACCATGGCAGCGGCCTCCACCCTGGCTGGACATCACCACCACTGAGGGGACTGTTAAAGGTTCTGACGCCAATTCCACCTCTATTAGGGGGGATTTTCCCTGTGCAGCAGGCACTCTATTATTTCTTTTATCCTCCTGCTTTGTGCCCTGATGTTTATCCCTCAAATACATCTCACATGTCCAGCAAGATGGCAATCGCTCCGAAGGCCTTGGACAGCCTCTTCCCACCCCTGCAGGGAGCATGGAGGGTTGAGCGGTGGAGACTTGGCTGGGTTAATAAAAATATCTTTAAAAAGAAAAGAAAATAAAAAATAGCCCTGGCTGGTTTGGCTCAGTGGATAGAGTGTCGTCCTGCAGACTGAAGGGTCCCTGGTTTGATTCTGGTCAAGGGCACATGCTCAGGTTGTGGGCTCGATCCCCAGTGTGGGGCATGCAGGAGGCAGCCAATCAATGATTCTCTCTCATCATTGATGTTTCTCTCTCTCTCCCCCTCTCCCTTCCTCTCTAAAATCAATACAAATATATTTTTTAAAAAAAAAGAAAGAAGAAGAAAGAAAGGAAGAAAGAAGAAAGAAAGAAAGCAAGAAAGAAGAAGAAAGAAAGAAAGAAAGAAAGAAAGAAAGAAAGAAAGAAAGAAAGAAAGAAGGAAGGAAGGAAGGAAGGAAGGAAGAAAGAAAGAAAGAAAGAAAGAAAGAAAGAAAGAAAGAAAGAAAGAAAGAAAGAAAGAAAGAAAAGGAAAGAAAGAAGGAAGGAAGAGAGGGAGGGAGTGAGGGAGGGAGAAAGGAAGAAAGAAAGAGAGAGACTTCACTGGGGAACAACAGGGGATGAGCCAGTCGACCTGTGTGAGTGGGTGCCCCCCTTGGTTCTGGTGGAGACGCAGATAACGTCATTGCTGTGAACCGTGCTTGTCCTGGCTATGAAACATACGTGGTGTCCACTCCATTGTGACGCTGTGACTGTTAAAGGAAACATCCAATGCAAAGTGGCCGCCATAGATCCCAGCACGAAAGCATGCATTTGTCCATCCATCCATCTACAGAACGTGTCACCTGCCCTCACGTTCTCAGACTCGCAGAGCACTGGGGTGAATCAAAACACTAAATCTCTGCCCTGATGGTGCTCAGATTCCCACAGGAAACCCAGACAATAATAACAGAAACAAGCCCATGTATTTTACGGGGGAAGTAAAGCAGGGTACGGGGTGATGGTGACAGCGGGGTTAGATGAGGTAGGTTGGTGAGAGAAGGGCTTTTGGAAAGCAGCACATTTAAGCAGATGAACGAAGCAAAGGAGACTGTGATGCCTGTGCCTTGAGAAGACTCCTTGTTCAAGGAAGAAGGAAGAAATGGCCCCAAGCCCCCGCCCCTGGAATGAAGCCCATGTTTTCAGGACCCACAGGGAGCTCGCCATGGCTCAGCTGCTTGCGGGAGGCATGGAGCAGCAGGGGATGGAAATGAGGCCACCAGGGCAGCGTGTGGGAAACTGATCAATATGGCGGCAGGTGGAGTAATGGTCCCCAGAGTTGTTCATGTCCTAATCCGCCCCCACCCTGTAAGAAGAATCTGTGAAGGTGAAGGTGATAATGGCAACATCCATGATAGTGTTGCCAAATGATGATGTCGATGATGAAAGAGAAAAACAGAACCACAATGGGCCCCTATTGATCATGACAACTAAGCATGGTAAATAACACTGTTTAGTTTTCCCCTGAAATTGTCTGAATTCTGAGTCAGCTACAGGGAGACCAAAATAGGATGTACCACTAAATGTTATTTTCTGTTGTCTTCCTTATAAATCTACTAAAGGCCCTGTGCATGAAATCATGCACTCTGGGGCAGGGTCCCTCAGCCCGGCCTGCACCCTCTCGCAGTCCGGGAGCCCTCAGGGGATGTCTGACTACTGGCTTAGGATATCCTTAGCGCTGCTGCGGAGGTGGGAGAGGCTCCTGCCACTGCTGCTGCACTCGACAGCCATGAACCTGGCTTCTGGCTGAGAGGCACTCCCCCTGTGGGAGCACACTGATCACCAGGGGCAGCTCCTGCATTGAGTGGCTGCCCCCTGGTGGTTAGTGCTCATCATAGCGACCAGTTGTTTGGCCGTTTGGTCGATTTGCATATTAGCCTTTTATTATATAGGATTATGTCACTGGGGAACAACAGGGAATGTGCCATCATTCTGTCCCCCTATCACATCATAAATCCCAGCAAGGCCTGGGCATTTAAACCTTCTCAGCATCTAATTGGGGAGGGGTTTTCCCACTGGGACAGAACATTGTTAACTGCGGGGTCTCCATTAGATTCTCCATAGAGACTTGCTGATAAGATGAACAGGTGGATATGTCCCATCTAATCTCTGTTCTTCAGCGTTGCCCGAGTAACACAGACCCTAAAGCGACTCAATTCACCAAAATGTTCAGTACGTTCAGGTTGGTTGCCCTGCTGCATGGGTAATGCCAGGAATGCTTATGAGGACGGCATATTTCACATTCAAGGCCCAACATTTAGACTTGATTAAAAAGGAAATTACTTTTGTGTGTGTGTGTGTGTGGGGGGGTTGATAAATTTATGTTAGGCAGGCCAAACAAAAATAATAAAATACCACTTAGATTTGATATTGCGTTTATTAATATACTACCCATTTTATCTCAGATCTCATATAAAGAAGCATCTTGTTAAACAAGCACTTCATTACTGTTGCTTGGAGGATCACAGAGAAAAATGACCAGATATTTAGGTTAGGGAAATGCAGACAGTTGACGTTCTGTGGAGGAACCTGTGGGTGAATCAAGCTCATTTGTCTTCCACGTTCCCGGTTTCCTCACTCATAACCTGAGGACAAGTCCCAGCCAAAACCACCGCATATTTTGAAATGTTTTTTGAAAATATGATACTTTGAATAGTGAAAAAAAGGATGTCTATGAACAAACAAAGCATATTTAATATGAAAATGGGAAGAACATATTGAACACAAGTTAAATAAGTAACTAATTTTGAATCAGATTTTAATTTTAATGCCTAATTTTAGCATTTTTAGTTACCTTTATTTACAACTATCCAGAAGTCATTTATTACTAGCAATATTTATTTGTTTTCCAATTTTTTGTTAAAAATTAACATTTAATCAATCTCAGGTTGCATATGATGGTAATGAGTTTAAACTGTAACAAACTACCACTTACTTATGCACCAAGCCAAGCAAGCGAATGTCCCAGCTTCTAAATGTGTTGGCATTTCTATTATTGATTAGTTTTATCCTGCTAAGCTTGCATGAAAGCTCAATTAAGGATGTTTTAAATACTTAAAGTAATAACATTGCCTTTCAAAGAGAAAGAGTATATTAATTTGAAAATCTTACCGAGGTGCATATAGGTTGCTACAAATTTTTAGAAACTGAGAATATAAAGTTGTACATGTGATTGAGTTGTTCTTCATGCGCACATGTAAGGACATAACAATTTATCATGATCGCTCCAGAAATGTGATTATAATAATAGGTAGTCTACTGACAGCTCATGTTTTTGTTGATAATATAGGACTTAGTGTCCCTCACTTAGGCATTATTTTTTTTCTAATGATATAGTCATCACAAGTGTGGTATCAAATCTAAGATGCAACCCAGACAGTATGGGAACGTCAAGAAGCCGTCTAGAAACGGATTCCTATCGTTAGTGTATGAGTCGGCTTGCAATGCGATAGAGAAAACCCCCAGAAGGTTTGGCTTGAACAACAGAAATTCATTTCTGGAGACTGGAAAGTCCAAAGTCAAGGTTGCAGCAGGGCCAGTTCCTGGTGAGATGGCCACCTCCCTCTGTCTTCTCACAGCTTGTCCTTGGCGACTGAATGTGGAGAGAGAAAGCAAGCATTCTTGTGTCTCTTAGAAGGATGCTGATCCTATCAGATCAGAGACCGACTTATGACCTCACTTAACCTTAATTACCTCCTCCTCAGTCCTGTCTCCACATACAGCCATAATGGGGGTGGGCTTCAACACATGAATCTTAGGGAGACAAAACCTGGTTAGTTGCCCTCATTAAGTAATATTCCTAAAGGCTATAAACTAGGTTTTGTTTATACAACACTATATCCCACACCTTCTTCTTAGCAATTTACAGATATTGTCATCCAATCTTCCAAGCCTGTAGAGCAGATTTCATCATCACCATCACCATCACCATCACCATCACCATCACCATCACCATCACCATCACCATCACCATCACCATCACCATCACCATCACCATCACCATCACCATCACCATCACCATCACCATCACCATCACCATCACCATCACCATCACCATCACCATCACCATCACCATCACCATCACCATCACCATCACCATCACCATCACCATCACCATCACCATCACCATCACCATCACCATCACCATCACCATCACCATCACCATCACCATCACCATCACCATCACCATCACCATCACCATCACCATCACCATCACCATCACCATCACCATCACCATCACCATCACCATCACCATCACCATCACCATCACCATCACCATCACCATCACCATCACCATCACCATCACCATCACCATCACCATCACCATCACCATCACCATCACCATCACCATCACCATCACCATCACCATCACCATCACCATCACCATCACCATCACCATCACCATCACCATCACCATCACCATCACCATCACCATCACCATCACCATCACCATCACCATCACCATCACCATCACCATCACCATCACCATCACCATCACCATCACCATCACCATCACCATCACCATCACCATCACCATCACCATCACCATCACCATCACCATCACCATCACCATCACCATCACCATCACCATCACCATCACCATCACCATCACCATCACCATCACCATCACCATCACCATCACCATCACCATCACCATCACCATCACCATCACCATCACCATCACCATCACCATCATCACCATCACCATCACCA
>NW_005370284.1:861748-866936 GCF_000412655.1 Myotis brandtii | reverse complement strand
CATCACCATCACCATCACTATCACCATCATCACATCACCATCATCACCATCACTAACACCATCACCATAACTATCATCACCATCATCACCATCACCATCACTATCACCATCACCATTGCCATCATCACCATCACTATCATCACCATCACTATCACCACCATCATCACCATCACCACCATCACCATCACCATCACTATCACCATCATCACATCACCATCATCACCATCACTAACACCATCACCATAACTATCATCACCATCATCACCATCACCATCACCACCATCATCACCATCACCACCATCATCATCACCATCACTATCATCACCATCTCTATCATCGCTATTATCACCATTACCATCACCACCATCATCACCGTCATCAATCTCTATGCAAAACAAGAAAAAAGGTGACCAGAAGACACTAATGCAGGTCCATGTTTACATATCCTGTAAATATGGAATGTGGAACTAAAATATTCTGTCTGACTGAAGCAATCTGTGATCTGAATCACTAATACTATCCATAAAAAAAAGAAAAGAGTAGTAATTAGATAGAATGTTAATCAAGAGATTATCATTTCTCAGGGCATAGAGAATCCCAAATTTTAGTCATAATTAAGACATTTCAGTGATTTCAAAATTATTCCAATATTAAAACTCTAATGTGCATGTTGATTAGATACATTAACATAAAACACTTTTATGTGGCCCTAACCGGTTTGGCTTAGTGGATAGAGCGTCAGCCTGCGGACTGAAGGGTCCCAGGTTCGATTCCAGTCAAGGGCATGTACCTTGGTTGCGGGCACATCCCCAGTAGGAGGTGTGCAGGAGGCAGCTGATCGATGTTTTTCTCTCATCGATGTTTCTAACTCTCTATTCCTCTCCCTTCCTCTCTGTAACAAATCAATAAAATATATTTTTTTTAAAAACTTTCATGTGAAAATATTTTAAAAACAAAAGTATAGCCCAGCTTGTGTGGCTCAGTAGTTGAGCATTGACCTATGAACCAGGAGATCACGGTTGGATTCCTGGTCAGAGCACATGCCCATGTTGCAGGGGTCGATCCCCTTGTGGGGTGGGCAGGAGGCAGCTGATCAATGATTCTCCCTCATCATTGATGTTTCTATCTCTCTCTCCCTCTCCCTTTCTCTCTGTAATCAATAAAAATATATTTTAAAAAACTATATAGGACTCACTAAAAGTCTTGATTTTGCTACTACTATTTAATTATTCTTACTCTTCAAATTCTGCTATTTCTGCTTCATCTATGATATGTGTTTCTTATTGATTTATTATGTGTATCTCTTTTTCATAATGTTTTGTGGCTTCCCTACAGCTTATAATATAAATTTTTAAAGTAATCTGAGTTTTCTATCAAATAATATTATAATACTTTCTGTGCAGTATATAAAACTTACAGCAGTATATTTCCAATTCCTCCCACTCCATTTTATTTGTGCCATTGAATTCATATATTTCACTCTTGTTTATGTTATAAACACGCAGTACATTTTTCTCTTTTTGCTTTAAACAGTAAGTTATCCCTCAGAGGAATAAAAAATAGGAAAAATATGCTAACCTTCATTCATTCCATATTTGACACCCTTCATTTATTTGAGTACTTCTGCCTTTCTGACTGCATTGTATTCTTTCTAACTGAAGAAATTCTTTTGACATTTCTAGTAGAGCAGGTCTTCGAAAGCACCCTTTTTGATTAATGTTTCCATTGGGTATAGAATTCTCAGTTGACAGATTTTAATTTTTTTTTTCTTTCTGTGCTTTCAAGGGATCACTCTTGTCTTCTTGCTTCCATGGTTTCTGATTTGAAGGTTGCTCTGGTGTTTGTCCTTATTCCTTTTTGGTAGTATGTATTTTTTTCCTGCCTGCCTTCAGCATTTTCTCTTTGCCTTGCACTGTTGTAAACTGGAATGATGTAAATTGGTTTAGGTTTTTGTTTTGTTTTGTTTTTTGTGTGTGTTTCCTCGCTTGGTGTTCTCTGAGATTCATGGTTCTGTCAATTGTTATCTGTCTTTAGAAAACTCTCAGCCACTATTTCTTCAAATATGTTCTTCCTATTTTCTGTCTTTCCTTTATCTGAGATTTCAGGTATGTGTACGCTAGACCTCTTGCTATGGTCACACAGTTGCTGGATGTTCTGTGTCTGTTTTCCCTCCATTTTATTTTTCTTTGCATCTCAGTTTGAGGGATCCTAGTCACCTATTTTGAGCTTACTATTTGTTTCCTAGGATGTCTTAAACCTATTCCAAGCTCATCTATGCTATTCATTTTATCCTTTACACATCTATTGTACTTATTTTAAATTACAGTTCTAATATCTGTGTCATATCTGAACCTGGGTCTAATTATTCTTTTTTCTGACTTTTTTTTTTACCCTTTTATATGTCTTAAGAAATTTTGGTTGAAAGCTAGACATATTGTATGGAATAGGAAGACACTGAGGTAAGTACTGCTCTTGTGCATAGAGGTGAGTGGCCATTCCTTTGGGTTAGCCTTGAGTGTGTATTTCAGAGTTTATGTCAGTGGAACCGGGCTGGGTGTGAACGCTGCTTTCTGATTGGCTCCGCGCCTTCTCATTTAATGCTAGACTTTCCCTTTGTGGTTCTTACCAGAGAGACTTTGTCACGGCTTTCCCAAATATATCCTGGCTTTATTTTTACTTATACGGTTAGCACGATGGCAGGTATGAGGTAGGGAGGTCATACTCTGGTGGTCTGATGAAGCCTCAGTCCTCAGTAGGCACTGTGAACCTTGACCTTAGAGTTTGACCTTTGCACGTGTTCCTACCCATTCTCTAGAAGGAATCCTGGGTCCAGAAGGTACATCTGACCCTTTTCCAAGAGTCATGTTTTCCTCCCTCCCTCCCTCTCTTCTCTTCTTTCTTTCCTTCTTCCCATCGTATTTCCTTCCTCCTTCCTTCCTTTCTTCTCCTCCCTCCTCTCTCTCCAACTCCAGTGGGTTTCTACGGCGATTCCAATACCCACAAGTCACTATTCTGTCGCCATCCTCCCCACTCACGATGCTTTTGTTCCGTAGGATAGACAGGGACAGATTTAGGTAAAGACAGGTTTTAGGTGGCGGCTCCCCTTCGTTCAGGTCTCCACCGGTGCCCCGGGCACCCTCTTCCCTCCGCCCTCCTTCCTACAAACAAAGGCTCCTGTTTCATGAGTGGAAAGGAAGAGGCTTCCAGCCTGACTCTGGCGGTGGCTGTGACTTCTCCCCAGCCCCCCAGGGGAAGCTTTTTGCAGGTTCGCACTCACATTTCCTGTGAGTCTCTTGGGGTTCGGGGAGAAAAGCTTTCAAGATGGTGTAAACGCCCCCATTTCTGTGACTCCCGGGAGCTTTCGATGCTCAGCTGGCCCACACTCAGTCTTCGGCAATTTTGAGAACATTTGCAGCTAAATCTTATTTCTGTGGCACCCAGTGGACTCTGCTCCAGGTGGGCAAATTCTCAGGTCCTTTTGCCCCCGGCAGGGCCAGGGTCCCTGCAGATTGAAAGCTCCTCTTCTTGTCCTGTGACTTGCTTTCTCCAGTGACTTCAGGGACAGACTGGGGGCTTTTTCCTTGTCGTATGGAGCAACCTCATGCTAGCTCTATCTGCAAGCTAACTGCCCGTCCCTCCTGAGACTTGGGTTTTGTTTAGTTCAATGAGTACATGAAAAATTAATTCAAGAAATATTCAGGATGCCTTCTTCGTGTTAAAGACAACAATTGCCAACAACATATTCTCAAGCTTTATGTAAAATGTAGGCCGAGGATGTAGGGCTGTCCAGTTACAAAGACACACCTCCCGGCCATATCCATGTTGTTTGACAGGTAGAAATGGAAGGCCTTGGGGCATATTGATGTGAGTTAAAGAGACAATGTAGGCCTGGTCAGTGTGGGCCGGTTGATTGGGCATCGTCCTGTGCACTGAGGGGTGGCCACTTCCACTCCCAGTCAGGGCACAGGTCCCGGCTCGATCCCTGGTAAGAGTTGTATAGGAGGCAGCTGATCAACTTTTCACTCTCACATTGCTATTTCTCTCCCTTCTGCCTCTCTCTTCCTCTCTCTCTAAAAATCAATAAAAAATATATTTTTAAAGCTGAGGTGCAGAGGCTAGTGCCTATAGTACAGTAGATATTTAAAAACATTAGAGGTCGTTATCATTGCCAACACGCATCTCATAGAGCTTCCTGCAAAGGTTTTAAATGAAAACATCTACAAGAGCCTTCCTAAATATGAAATTCTAAGACTAGGAATAGTTACAGTTTATACTGAAGTCAGGCCAATGATCATTTTGAAAAGGCTTATATCAGCAATCTGCAACTGGCTATGCTAATAAATATGTTTCTTATGTCCTCACCACCATGCTGGAGTTCTCTCTCTCTCTCTCTCTCTCTCTCTCTCTCTCTCTCTCTCATATTATCTTAAATTAATGGCTACATCAAATGGTGAGATGAAAACTCAAACAAAATTAGAGAAAAAAATGCACATTTTTACTGGTGCTGCAGATATTAAATTAGGAGCTACAGAAGAGACATGTATAGATTATCATTATTATTAATGGTTTCCCACCAGATACAATATATTTGTAATGCTGGTATTAACACAGTGCTTTCACAGCCCTTTGCAGATATGCGTAGGGCAGCAAGAAATTGTTGTCATCTGGGCTCCTGCTCTGAGCTGGAGTGGAGCAGGCAACACTCTGCCTTCCTGTTTCTCTCACACAGAAGAGTCTACAGGAGGAGTGGCTAAGATTGTAATCTGCGTGAGATATGTGTGTGCAGATAGGGATAGAGATATGGCTAGGGCTAGGGCTAGGGCTAGGGGGAGGGAGAGGGAGAGAGAGAGGGAGAGGGAGAGGGAGAGGGACAGGGACAGGGACAGGGACAGGGACAGGGACAGGGAGAGGTGGTAAAAGTAGAGGTGGAGGTGGAAGTGGAGGTGACAGAGGTGGAGGAGGAAGTGGAGGTAGAGTTGGAGGTGGAGGGGGAGGTGGTAGAGGTGGAGGTGGAGGTGATGGAGGTGGAGGAAGAGGTGGTAGAGGTCGAGGGGGAGGTGGTAGAGGTGGAGGTGGTGGAGGTGGAGGTGATGGAGGTGGAGGGAGAGGTGGAGGGGGAGGTGATAGAGGTGGAGGTGGAGGTGATGGAGGAAGAGGTGGTGGAGGTAGAGGTGGAGGTGGAGGGGGA
>NW_005370284.1:843711-861651 GCF_000412655.1 Myotis brandtii | reverse complement strand
GAGGTGGTAGAGGTGGAGGTAGAGGTGGAGGGGGAGGTGGTAGAGGTGGAGGTAGAGGTGGAGGGGGAGGTGGTAGAGGTGGAGGTAGAGGTGAAGGTATAGGCTCCTCCAGGGGCAATGGCCCAGTGTTGGAGTCAGTGTGCACAAGGTGCTGTGGAACCCACGTCCTGCGAGTAGGGAGAGTCCCTGTGAGAGCACAGAGCTTTGGCTTAGCCATGTCTGTGGTGAGAAGCCCTCCCTCTGGATTAGACTTCCCAGTCAGGGAAGAACTGAGCACATAGAGGCAGCCTGTGCGAGCCCCAAGGATGGAGAGACGGGAGGCCTCCAGGTCATGGGCACCGCAGGTGCAGACTGAGCCCGGACCCGCCTGCCGGGGGTGCACAGTCAGCAGTGGCTGGGCCACGGGCATAGCGTGGAAACGATGGTGGGAGCGTGTCATCTGGAGAGCATGGACGTTACTGCCTGGTGAGCGCAGGAGAAAGAGCTGGGAGGGAGGACCCTGCAGTGGCCGGCCAGCAGGCAAGATGGATCTGAGGGCCATTAGCAGGAACATTGATGAGCGATCTGAGTGGAGAGGACGCAGCCACAGGCATCCATGTCCCTCTGAAGCGGGGCCCGGAGTCCAGGGGCAGGAGAGCGAGTGCTCCTGCTGGAACTGTGATCGGGGAGCGGAGCGGCCGAGCAGACAGCTGTCAGGGGGCATCGAGCAGCTGCTGCTGCTCCTGTTAAACGGAGGCAGACGACATCCTATCGGGATGGGGATGCCCGGCACAGCAGAACCTGATGCCACGTGGCCCCGAGGAGCCGCTGAAAACAAGACCAGAGGACCAGGGGCCCTTTCCCAGCCAGGACGGCCTGGGCAGAGGGCACCAGCGCCAGGGCCCTGCTGCCGGTGGGCCGGGAAGGTGCAGAAATGACGCTGGGCAGCCAGAACCTCTGGAAGCATAAGAATATATGGGGAACATGTTTCTCCTCCTGATGAAGTCAGGGGAGGACAGTGTTGCCTCATTGTGATGAGGCGTCTGCACATCAGATGGACTGTCCCATGCGCCTCCTCCAGAGAGCTCCTGCCCAGGGGACGTTGCCTGGTGGACTGGGCTGCGGGCCTCTCTCCCTGAGCCCACACTCAGGAGAAATGGCTGCCTGGTTCTGTTCTTTCTCTTCGGGCCACCACCCCACACAGGCACTCAAAGCCCCTCTTCTGTGGGGACAGACGTGCACCGGGTGGTTTATCCTAACCCCCACCCCCACCCCAGCACCCGGCCCTCCGCCTAGCCTCTCTCTGGCCTCAGTACTTCTCCCACCCATAGACCCAAGCCCTTCTTCCCTTCCCTCTCCCTTCCCAGGCGCTTACACCTCAAACACGGCCTCTCGGAACCAGGATTCCTATTACACTGAGATTTGTGTTTCCTTCGGGTCCTTGTGTGTGACCTGCCCTGGTCGGGGAAGGATTGGTCCTGGGGAAGGGAGGGCCGAAAGGCATAAGCACAGGAAGCAAATAGCTTTGATGCTGTTGTTCAGCTTGGTTTCCACCGCAATTGCAGCAAATGTTGTCTTAACTCTTTCATGTACAAGTCAGTGAACCAAGGGCATTAGAATAGTCACCAGGCAGAGGGCAACACGACGACCGGTAAGAAACGCTTGTCCGATCACACAATGTTCCCAAGGTTCCTCTGTGGGAAATGAAAGTTTATTAGGCCCTGGCTGGTTTGGCTCAGTGGATAGAGTGTCGGCCTGCAGACTGGAGGGTCCCAGGTTCGATTCTGGTCAAGGGCACAGGCCTGAGCTGCAGACTCAATCCCCAGTAGGGGGCATGCAAGAGGCAGCCGATCCATGATTCTCTCTCATCATTGATGTCTCTATCTCTCTCTCCCTCTCCCTTCCTCTCTGAAATCAATAAAAATAGATTTTAAAAAAGCTTATTAGATCCCAAATATATATTTTACTTCAAAAGTTCACAGAAGCTTATGCACAAGCAGTGAATTAAGTGTATACGCTTCATATAGTCAGGCGATAAGGCAACTCCTGGGCATTTCCATCCTCCGGCCAACCTTTAGCGATCACCTACTACGTGCCGGCAACAGTGGGGGTTCAGGTTGAAATGAGGCATATTCCCTGCCTTCCACTTGCTTGCGTTAGGCCGAGGCAGCTGGGGGTGGTTCCCTCCGCTTCTTCTGCACAGAAGCTTATGCACAAGCAGTGAATTAAGTGTATGCGCTTCATATAGACAGGCGATAAGGCAACTCACGGGCATTTCCATCCTCCGGCCAACCTTTAGCGATCATCTACTATGTGCCGGCAACAGTGGGGGTTCAGGTTGAAATGAGGCCTATTCCCTGCCTTCCACGTGCTTGCGTTAGGCCCAGGCAGCTGGGGGTGGTTCCCTCCGCTTCACTGATGTGTAATTTATACAAAATAAATGTCACCTATTCTAACTATACAGGTTGACAAATGGTGGCTCCTAAAAGTACCACATGGTGTCTATCTCTAATAATAAAAGTGTAATATGCTAATTGGCTGCCTTCCACTTGCTTGCGTTAGGCCGAGGCAGCTGGGGGTGGTTCCCTCCGCTTCTTCTGCATGTGATAATGTGTGTTTTTCAACACCCTGTATTGAAGAGGCAATTTCCCCCATGTGTAATTTATACAAGATAAATGTCACCTATTTTAACTATACAGGTTGACAAATGGTGGCTCCTGTGCAGTAATGTCACCCCCTCACAATGAAACATAGAACACTCCCATCAACTTAAAAAGCCCGCCTGTTGTTTTTCCGCAGCTCACATTACCAAGTCACAATCGAGTTCTATTAACTGTGGTACATGTTTTGTTGTTTATGTCTTTCTTGGAGGAGCACATGTTTTGACTTGTCTTGGATGAATCCTGAAGAATGAGGTTGCTGGGTTGTATGATCCATGTGTGTATAATCTTATAAAACAGTGCCATACTGCTATCCAAACGGACTATGTCACTTTCTATTCCCCGGCCTGTGTGTGAGTTTCATTTGCCCTATATCTCTGTCAACACTCCATATCCGTGGCCTTTTTAACTTTAGCCATTCTAGTGAAATGGTAGGAAAATCTTGTTGTGGTTTTAATTTGCATCTTGAAACTCTAAATGTACGGCTTCCATCAATTTTAGAACATTGTGACCATAACTTTTGGAAACATTTTGTGGCTACCTCTTCTTCTCTCCTTTCACACTGGGATTCTAAGTCCTTGATATGTTACTTTCATACTGTCTAATAGTCCCCCAAATTGCTGTTCAATCTCTTTTTCTGTGTTGTCTTCTCTATTCTTCAGTCCACGCATTTTATTGATCTATCTTTAACTTCGCTTACTCTTTCCTCTCTTATCTCCATTTGGCTGTTAACTATTCACTGACTTGCTTACATAAGATAAAGAATTCCTTGGTGCCACCATGGCCAATTTCGTCTTAGCATCCAATTTCTCTGCTGAGATTTATTGCAAATATTTTGTCTTACACCCACTGGAAGTATGTTAGAGAATCGCTTTAGAATTCTCTCCTTAAATTTCAAGTACGGGGTCATATGAGGGTTGGAATCTGTTCATGTTCTTTTCTCTTGAGAATGAACTCCATTTGGGGGATTTTCATATTTCAGTTAATTTGGGTTTGGATCGGAATGTAAGTGATGAGGGTTTTAGAATCTGTTGGTTTTGTTATGATTTTCTAATTAGTGTTGTTTCTTTTGTTTTAGCAGCTTTGCCTTGCTTAGACTTGATGGTTGTTTCTTATTTTCCCCAGCTTTATTGAGGTATTATTGACAGATAAATATACAAGGTATACAAGTGATGTTTTGAGATTCATGGACATTGTGCAAGGATAGCCAAGGGTTGCCACAATCCAGCTAATAAACATCCAACACCTCATTTAATTAAAAAAAATATATGTTTTTATTGATTTCAAAGAGGAAGGGAGAGAGACATAGAAACATCAATGATGAGAGAGAATCACTGATAGGCTGCCACCTGCATGGAGCCCACTGGGGATCAAGCCCACAACCCGAGCATGTGCCCTTGACCAGAATCGAACCTGGGACCCTTCACTCCACAGGCCGATGCTCTATCCACTGAGCCAAACCAGCTAGGGCTTCAGTTACTTGTTTATGTGAACAATAAAGACATTTTTATATACGTGTTGGCCATTTGTATGTCGTCTTTGGAAAAATGTCCACTCAGGTCCTTTGCCCACTTTCTAATCAGGTTGTTTTTTTGCTATTGAGGTAAGTTTTATGTATATTTTAGATGCCTCCCATTTGTCTGTTTGCTTTTGTGGCCTGTGCTTTTTGGTCTTATGACCAAGCAAATCCTTGCCAACACCGTTGTCAAAACACTTTTTCTCAAGATTTTTTTCTAGTAGTTTTATAGTTACTGGGCTTGGGTTTAATCAATCTGTTTTGAGTTCAATTTTGTATGTGGAGTAAGAGAAGGGTCTAATTTTATTCTTCTGCATGTGATAATGTGTGTTTTTCAACACCCTGTATTGAAGAGGCAATTTCCCCCATGTTATTTTCTTGGCATTGAAGAAAATAACTGAGATGTTTCTATGCCACTAACACACTGTTTTGATGGTCATACCTTTGTGGTGTATTTTGGAATCAGGCAGTATAATGACTACACTTGTTCTTTGGATATTTGGTGTTTTTTGGCTTCTTTGTTTTGTTTTGTTTTTGTTTTTTTGAGGTTCCCTATGAATTTTAGGATTTTTTTTCTATTTCTGTGAAAAATGTCATTGGCATTTTGATAGGAATGGTGTTGGATTTGTAGATCACTTTTTGGTAGGATAGGCGTTTTAACAACATTGATTCTTCCAACACATTCACATGGGATGCATTCTATCTATGTGTGTTTTCTTCTGTTTCTTTCCCAAATATCTTACAGAATTCAGTGGGCAGATTTTTTGCCACCTTAATGAATTTATTTCTAAGAATTTTATTAATTTTGATGCTATCATAATTGTGATTATTTTAATTTCTTTTTTAGATCATTTATTGCTAGTGTATAAAAACACAACTGATTTTTGCATGTTGATTCAGGGTCCAGCAATTTTAATTCATTCATTAGTCTAATGTTTTTTTGGTGGAGTCTTTAAGGTTTTCTATATCTGAAGATTATGCCATCTGCAAACAGAGATAATTTTGCTTCTTCTTTTCTGATTTTGATGCTTTTTATTCTCAGTCTTGCCTATGTTTTTTCTGCACCTACTGAGATGAACATACAATTTTTAACCTTAATGTGGTGTTACGTTTATTGATTTGCATATGTGGAATCATCCTTGAATCGGGGAATACTTCCCACTTGATCATCGTGTATGATCCATTTCATGGGCGTATGGTCCTCTTCAGGAGCTGTTGGATTTGCTTTGCTAGAATTTTGCTGAGGATTCATGCACCTTTGTTCATCAGGGACATTGGCCTGTAATTTCCTTTGCTTGGATTGTTCTCTTCTGGCTTGGGTATCAGGGCAATGCTGGCTTTGTAAAAAATAGCTTTAGAAGGGATTCTTCCTTTTCCAGATTTTGGGAGAGAGTAAGAAGAACTGGTGTTCATTCTTGCTTAAGTGTTTGGTGAGATGCGCCAGTGAAGCCATCTGGCATGGGTGGGCTTTGGTTTGGAGAGGTTTCTCTCTCTCACTCGGGCAGGCAGTGCCTGGCTGTGCCTGGGTTTACAGTTGTCCGTGGAGGAACCTGGGCTCAACAGCAATGAAAGCTCGTTGTGCTGTGACATGAGGAGATGTTACTGTCTCAACAAGATGGAATCCAACTCATTGATTTCCCAGTTCTGAGAAAATGTGGAGGAGCTTTATTTATTCAAGAAAAATGTGACCAGTCACCGCACACTCCCTCGGGCAGGAGAGTCTATGCTGTGTGATCTTGCATCCCCCGCATTTAGGAGAGTGCCTGATGAATTTCATTTTTATAGAACCTTTAATTAATGAACAGGCTTCCTAATCAGTCATTTTATTAATCAGTCCGTTCAGTAAGAATCAGTGCAGCACTAATTCACGGTGACAGTTTGTAAGAAATAGATGTTTTCTCTCACAGAGAATAATGCATAAGGGTGACTTCCATGACATGGATGTGTAGCCCATGAAACATCATTCCAGGGGAAGACACAAAACATTCAGGATGAAATGCTACGGCTTTCTATCGATCTCTCCGTGATTTACTATCTAATTAGCATATGGCCCTGCCCACCCCTTCGCACTGCTTTGATTTCTACCTTTGTTGTCACTCCCAGCGATGCACTGTGTGAGTCTCTATGGAAGATGTCTTGTTGCCTCTCCTCTCAGGATGTGGAACCCATGACAGGGACATGCGTGTACGTCTTTGCCTGGGAGAGTCCTTGGTGTGAAGGAGAACAAGAGAACGGCGGTATCCCCCCCTGAATTCACTCAGAAAACCTCACCCCGTTCCCGTGCGACGGGAGGTTGCTTCCCAAGCTCTGGGTGTAGAGGGAAGAATGAAATGCGGAGCCTTCCCTGGTAGAGTTGATATCACTGGTCATTCCTGAAGAAAAAAGGTAGCAAGTATCATAACTATGCGCTCTATAAAGAATAGAAAATCATTCTACGTCTTCAGAAAACAGAGTTGAACACAAAGCAGCTGGTGTGGCAGTAATTTAAATACACTCAGAAAACTGAATAGAGAAACGTATTTGGCTTCTAAACAAAATGAAGTTGTTGTGGTTTGTTGTTTTTTCATACAGCAAGGTATTTTCCTATGTTCTTTATATTCCATGAATTGCCTAAAATGTTGAAAGGCGGTGCTTTTCTGCAAAATAAAATAAATGAAAGAAAATTAGATTTCACTGGTTCTGAAACTTGGCTGTTTTCTTCGTCATGTTAGTATAACTCAGTGTAGGCAAGATGACCCCTAATTATTGCCATAAAGAAAAATACTGGGGATGAGGTCACATAACAAGTCCTTTAATGAGGGAACTACTTTGTGGAATTTGTATATATATGTGTGTGTGTATATATATATATATATTTCAGAGGAGGGAGAGGGAGAGAGAGAAACATCACTGATGAGAATCATTGATCAGCTGCCTCCAGCATGCCCTCTACTGGGGATTCAGCCCGTACCCCCGGCCCCGGGCATGTGTCTTTGATCAGAATCGAACCCAGAACACTTCAGTCCACAGGCTGATGCTCTATCCACTGAGCCAAACAAGCTAGGGCTGTTGGATTTTTTTTAAGAAATGAAGAGAAAATCTGGAGTTTCCTGCTTGGTGCTAATTTAGCAAAAAGCTGCCAGGTGAGTTGAATTAAGAGCCCCGCCCCATTGGCCACCCTGCAAGCTGTAGCAGGTGGCAGGAGCCACACCCATGTTCTGTGTTCACGCAGCTTAATGACATTCGTGGAGAACACATGGAAGTCTAAATCGACTTCATATGAGAACATGTTACCTAGTGTATGATTGTGTATTTGAGGATTGTGTATATTGGTTGAAGGAATACAGACTAATGTATGCAAAGTAATGCAGCTTTTATATCATATTGATTCCCACATTCCTGTTTCTCATAAATGTCAAACAGTGGTGGCCATGTCTTCCTACAGCATGCCTTGACGATCTGCCTTCCTTTGATGAAATCCCCACAAAACAGTGGGGTCCTGCTGCTCTGTGAGCTCCATCCCTTCGCTGTAGACTCGGGGTGTCACACCTGAACTCTGTCCACACCTGCCTCAGCTCGACGCGCACCTGAATGCTACTTTAGCTCTTCGCAGCTCTCTCTCACTGAGGGGATAAAGGCACAGGTCTTAGAGTGTGTGATAAGTAGTGTAGCAACGCTTTAATCATATTCAATGTATAACTTGCATAGGACACTAGAGTTGAACAATGACATTTTTTTGTTATGTTGCCTGTTTGATAACCCTCAAATACTTTAAAATCTCAATTAAAATGCTGAATAAATATTGTTGGCAATCATTCTGTACCAATGATAGCTTATATCTACCAGTATTCAGGATAGGATACATTGAAAGGGTTTGCCTTGGAAAAATGCATTTATTTTTATTTTTGATGGTATTTTTGATTTTTATAAATTTTCGAGTGAAATACCACATTTTTAAAAGACATGTTAAGGGAGTCAATACACTGAGACATAAATTATTAGGTCAAAACCTGTTTTATGTTTATTAAAATCTATTGTTTAACTGATGAATCCAATAATCATTTCCTTCCATATAAATAACAATATATGTCCTTTTTTCCCCCGCCCTTGACAAAAAAAGGACACATATGTAATACCCTAAAAAAAGGACACATATGTAATACCCTTTGTAATGCTTTAAGCAATAAAAATAAATAAAGAAAGAAAGAAAAAAAATAAAAAAAAGAAAAAATAAATAAAATAAATAAATAACAATATAATAATTATATTTGGTTTTAAATGTAACAAGTAATAGCAAAAGAGTGCTATTTCCTCCAAATGAAACCTAATGTCAACATATTAAAAATTATTCATTAATTATGTATTTTAAATATTAAAACCGTTTGATCATTATTTAAACATTGTAAAAGTATATGAGTTCAAGTGCATGGCAAAGAAAAGGGTGTTATAATCATATTCATTAAACTCAGCAGACTAATTAGTAAAACACACTAGTAGTTTGATCACCGGACACTTGTCAGGATATCTGGATTCTAGCACCTGCTCTATATAAGGATCTTATTAAAGTTTAAAATGTTTTGAGTCTATTATTAAGATAACTAGAGGCCCGGTGCACAAAATTTGTGCAGGGTGGGGGGGTGTCCCTCAGCCTGGCCTGTACCCTCTCACAATCAGGACCCTTGCTCCTAACCACTCACCTGCCTGCCTGCTTGATTGCCCCCTAACAACTCTGCCTGCCGGCCTCATCACTCCTAACCACTTGCCTGCCTGCCTGATCACCCCTAACCACCTCTGCCTGCCTGCCTGATGGCTCCTAACCACTTGCCTGCCTGCCTGATCGCCCCTAACCACTCGCCTGCCTGCCTGATCGCCCCTAACCACTCGCCTGCCTGCCTGATCACCCCTAACAGCCTCTGCCTCAGACGCCGCCACCACGGCTTCATCAGGAAGGACATCCAGAATGACGTCCAGAAGGTTGTTCGGCTGTCTGTTCTAATTAGCATGTTATGCTTTCATTATTATAGATAATCAGGGATGATACTTTATATTCCTTCATTTTAAATAGTTTACTGCCCTGTTTAATAATACAGTCATTCTAAAAGGAAAGGTGTTTTATTATGTTGTTACAAGTAGGTTTCGAAAGGAGATCTACGTAGAGCCAGCACGTCATCGACGTATGCTATTACCAAACCCTCTGAGACAAGACTGCATGTCCCAAGGGAGAGGCGGTGACTGCAGGGAGGGAGGAGAAAGAACGGTGCGGCCCACCCTCCCACGGGGTCTCTGTCTTCCCACACTCCTGGGTAAACTAAGATTTAATTTGTGACTCGTTTTTAATTTTGAAAAAACGATTTTAGTAAAAGATGGCAATTATCTAAGAAGTTTGGAACGTAACACAACTTTAATCATCTAGGTAAGGCAAAATTTATTTTGAGTAAAATATTAATACTGGCATTTTTGATTTTATGATCATAAGATTAATTATGCGGAGAATATTAGTATGCATGTGGATGAGGTGAAATGTCTGATAGCTTCCGAACGCGATGCTGACAGTGGCGATTCAAGTCGTTTGCCGTCTGTGTGACATCAATCTCCCCTTCCAGGAGCCTTTAAGGATTAGCAAAGGTAGGAAAGAGGTGATTTTGCAAATTTAAGTTCTATAACCTGTGATGAGTACAATGTTTTGATATTAACTTCACCCAGACAATACAAGCATATATTTGTACTTAGATACAAATTTCAGGCAAAAAGGGACTCAGTTTCATTTTAGTACAATTTGAATGGGTAATACACGCCTGGTATGCTAAGCTATATTTTTTAGACTTACAACTTACATTTCCCTCTGTTCTTTCATCTATAGATTTATTTCTCCAAATCATTTAAGCCAACCAAAATTGAATATTAAAAATCATGATAGCATCATATATTTCCTTAGCATCTTACTTTTTCTCACCTTAAAATTTGTTAGTAAACATAATCTGAAACAACAATAAAATATTAAATGGTAGTCACCTTATCATAATATTAAGTGAAAGCAACAAAAAGCGGTCTATTAATCTTTATATCATCTGCCACTACTTATTTAACATGTTTATTCTATTACAGATCAATAAATTGTTTATTCTTATGCTCAGGGATGGAGACCAACTGTGGTAAACACCATTAGATGCTTATTTTAGAAATATGTACTCAGCCACGACATTCTTATTTTATTTTTTAAACTCTTAACGTATTTTATTGATTTCAAAGAGGAAGGGAGAGGTAAAGAGAGATAGAAACATCAGTGATGAGAGAGAATCATGGATCGGCTGCCTCCTACCCGCCCCACACTGGGGATCTAGCCCACAACCCAGGCTTGTGCCCTGACCAGGCATTGAACCCTGACCCCCTGGTTCATAGGTTGACCCTTAACCACTGAGCCACACCAGCAGGGCTCTACATTCTTATTTTAGAAAAGTAGTATCTGTGCCTGACACCATAATTGATATTATTCTTCAGTTTACAATATATCATTTGACGATATGAAAGAGATTTACATTTGTACTGTTTTCTAATAATGTATTTTCATTCTAACAGATTATTTTTAAATATAACTTTCATAACTTGTCTAATGTGTCCTGTGTTCCCCTCCAATGCAAGTACTAACAATTTAATATGTATTTTAAAATGTATGTGAAATCATTAGTATAGCAATAGCTGTTTATTTAAAAAGGTTCCTTCATTTTGCCACTTAGGGCTTTTGTACGTTTTATACCTTTATGGGCAGACTCCAGGCTCAGGGGGGCTCCATGTCGCCTGCCTCCAGGCTCAGGGGGGCTCCATGTCGCCTGCCTCCAGGCTCAGGGGGGCTCCATGTCGCCTGCCTCCAGGCTCAGGGGGGCTCCATGTCGCCTGCCTCCAGGCTCAGGGGGGCTCCATGTCGCCTGCCTCCAGGCTCAGGGGGGCTCCATGTCGCCTGCCTCCAGGCTCAGGGGGGCTCCATGTCGCCTGCCTCCAGGCTCAGGGGGGCTCCATGTCGCCTGCCTCCAGGCTCAGGGGGGCTCCATGTCGCCTGCCTCCAGGCTCAGGGGGGCTCCATGTCGCCTGCCTCCAGGCTCAGGGGGACTCCATGTTGCCTGCCTCCAGGCTCGGGGGGGCTCCATGTCACCTGCCTCCAGGCTCAGGGGGCTCCATGTCGCCTGCCTCCAGGCTCAGGGGGGCTCCATGTCGCCTGCCTCCAGGCTCAGGGGGACTCCATGTTGCCTGCCTCCAGGCTCGGGGGGGCTCCATGTCACCTGCCTCCAGGCTCAGGGGGACTCCATGTCGCCTGCCTCCAGCCTCCGGGGGCTCCATGTCACCTGCCTCCAGCCTCCGGGGGCTCCATGTCACCTGCCTCCAGCCTCCGGGGGCTCCATGTCACCTGCCTCCAGCCTCCGGGGGCTCCATGTCACCTGCCTCCAGCCTCCGGGGGCTCCATGTCACCTGCCTCCAGCCTCCGGGGGCTCCATGTCACCTGCCTCCAGCCTCCGGGGGCTCCATGTCACCTGCCTCCAGCCTCCGGGGGCTCCATGTCACCTGCCTCCAGCCTCCGGGGGCTCCATGTCACCTGCCTCCAGCCTCCGGGGGCTCCATGTCACCTGCCTCCAGCCTCCGGGGGCTCCATGTCACCTGCCTCCAGCCTCCGGGGGCTCCATGTCACCTGCCTCCAGCCTCCGGGGGCTCCATGTCACCTGCCTCCAGCCTCCGGGGGCTCCATGTCACCTGCCTCCAGCCTCCGGGGGCTCCATGTCACCTGCCTCCAGCCTCCGGGGGCTCCATGTCACCTGCCTCCAGGCTCTGGGGACTCCATGCCGCCTGCCTCCAGGCTCGGGGGGGCTCCATGTCACCTGACTCCACATTCCAGGGGCTCCATGTCTCTCCTAGGGCACCTCCTCACCGGCCTCACAGTGATTGTGCTGGGGAAGGGCAGGGAGAACAGGTTGCGCTAGGAGACCAGGAGTCCCAGGGGAGGCTTGGTGTTGCAGGTGGGATTGGCACCCCCTGGGAGCTGTAGGCCATCCCTGGGAGCTGTAGGGCAGACGGCCGTGGTTCTCTCCATGGGGCGGGATGGAGCCCAGAGCTGGCTCACTGCCCAGGCGGTGGCGTTTCCTGCCGGGAATGGGCAGGAGCGCCGAGGAGTCAGGAGCTTCTGCTCACGTGGAGGGGAGTGAGGAGTATTGCTGAGCTGCTCACCAAGCCAAAGGCGAGACCAAAACCGTGACTGCAGCCAGTAAGCCTTCACTGCTTTTTTCTTGAACTGATGTTTACCGTTTAATCAAAAATATCAGACACATCATCAATGAAAGATGAGAAGACCAGCATGAGACTCCTCATATTCGACTCTGGAATATACACTGAGTGGCCAGATCATGATGACCAGCCCATCAGGACAAGGAAGTGAATTGGTTATGCAAACAATAATAACAAAACCTGGAGAGTATTTGCTCAGGAAGTTTTCCATATTCAGTATTTTTGGAAGTGTCAACGAAGTACTGATGGGGTGGTCATCATAATCTGGCTACTCCATGTATATAAATTGGTGGTGGGACATGGGGGGAGACGTGAAAAGAATTTTAGTTTTAGCCCTAGCCGGTTTGGCTCAGTGGATAGAGCATCGGTCTATGGACTGAAAGGTCCCAGGTTCGATTCCGGCCAAGGGCATGTACCTGGGTTGCGGGCACATCCCCAGTAGGGGGTGTGCAGGAGGCAGCTGGTTGATGCTTCTCTCTCATCGATGTTTCTAACTCTCTATCCCTCTCCCTTCCTCCCTGTAAAAAATCAATAAAATATTGTTTTTTTAAAAAAAGAATTGTGGTTTTAGGGCCCTGTGCGGCCCCGGCGACCTTCCCGTGTCAGGGACAGAGAGCCCGGTCTGCAGCCGTGAGGGCTCCGTGGTCTCTCCTCTGAGTTCTGCCTGAGACCAGCACTCAGTGAACTTCTCCAGCGCAGCTGCTGGACCCGCCGAGGCCTCTCCACACGGACTGTGCCCCGGGGACAGGAGGGCCTGAGGATTGGGCAGTTTCGTCCAAATGGACCGTTAAGACGTTTCTGGGGATTCTGACGAAAGAAGACACGAGAGGTGTCAGTCAGCAGCTGGGACGTGTCTGATTGCGAACTGTGTCACAGTTCGTAGATGGTTTAGGGCCCGAGACAGGCACAGCGGGAACAGCAGCCAGAGAAGCCTGGGTCACTCTCCAGCCGGGCCCCACCGAGGACATGCACACGGCACCTGTGCGTGCAGGGGGGTGGCCCCAGGAGAGGGACCCCCAATGACAAGACCCAGAGCTGAAACGGGATGGCTCAGGCATCTCCCCTCCTCCCTTTCGGGGAGCGGCGGCAGATCTTTGGGGAAAGGAGGAGCTGGGGTCCCCCGTTGCTCCCATCGAAGGCCAGCGAGCATCGGGGGGAAGGAGACTTCATTCGGAGCGTCTCCGGGAGACACTGGGTCTGGCTTCTCAGACATGTTTGCTGTTCAAACGTCCCCTTGGCTTCGAAGGCCCAGACCCTGCAGGAATGTGAAAACTCCACGGCAAACTGCCTTTCAGCAGGCGCACCAAGAGATAAATAAAGTAATAATAGGCTTGCAGTCAGCAAAGCCCAGGCATTGAGGGTGGAAGGAGGGAGAGAAGGAGGAAGAGGAGGATGAGGAGGAGGGGGGGAGCAGGAGACCAGCCTTAAGGAGCCACCTTGGGGACGGAAAGGAAGAGAAGTGAAATGTATTCTGAGAAACACACCCCTTCTTCCCTCTATAATCTGTACATTCAACATGCAGCTGGACCTGCACAGCAGCGGGGCCAGGGGAGCAGCGGCGGGTTTATGGGGGCTCAGTGGAGTGTCCCCCATGAGAGCGGCGAAGGTCAGGAACCCACACACTCCGAGGAGACGTGGAAATAGGAAAAGACAAAACCACAGCACCATTCGGTTCACACTTTAACGCTGAACTGGTAAAACCCCGTTCCCATCAGACAGACTCAGTCAATGTGAGCGAAACAGGAATGCAGTCCTGCCAGATGTGGTTGCGTTTACATTCCAGGGAAATGAAATGTATTATCACTGTGTAACAGAAAGATGTGAGCAAATCGTGCCTGAAAACGTTTACATCAAAGTAGAAATTAGCCTAAAAGGGTCATGAAATAAGGAAAAAATAAAATTACAATGATCCTGTAAAATGAAAAAGCAACAGTAAAACACAGAAAACAAAAATTATTTAAAAGCAAAATATGCAAATGAAGTAGGAAAATTAAAATGTCTTTATTCTTACATTCAACAAAGTGGTGTTTTTCATACATCTTGAGCATAGTATCTAAATTTTACACTAATATTTATAGGCTGAAAGCCAATTTTTATTTTTATACACAAATAACATTACATATACATAATAAAAAAATAACCCACATCTTTGAATACTTGTGATTTAAGAATAATTTAAGAAAATAAAATGGAAATTATGTGTTATCTAGAAGTAATAAGAATGAGAACACTTCTTTCTACAATCTATAATTTACCATTACAATTTCTGCTGATATTTAAATATGTTTATTTAAAATATGACTGAATGCTAATAAAATCATTCAACTTAATAAACTAGAAATTTAAAAAATAATAAGCACATAGAAAGAACTAATCAAAAAAATGAAATAAACAGAAGAGAATCATTTGAATAGTGAGAATAATCAATAAATATAAAAGTAGGTGTTTTTTTTAATACATTTTTATTGATTTCAGAGAGGGAGAGATAGAAACGTCAATGATGAGAGAGAATCTTTGATCGGCTGCCTCCTGTACGTCTCACATTGGGGCTTGAGCCACAACCTGGGCATGTGCCCCGACGGGGAATTGAACCATGACTTCCTGGTTCATAGGTCGATGCTCAACCACTGAGCCACGCCAGCCGAGTAAAAGTAGATGTTTTTAAATCCAGTACCAAGGACCAGGAGGGGGCGGCCCTGGGCCATGGCAGCTGTGCCCAGCCTGACCTGGTGTTTGTGGGGTGACCAGAACCCAGGTATCACCAGTCCCCCTCCTGCCTTGATTTTGTTTCCCCAATAGAGCCTATTTTACATTCGAACCACATGCCTTTAGACCTATGGATATCTGTGCATTTTGCATGATTCAACTGGATCAGTCAGGCATATTAACAATTCAGAGGCTTAACAGAGAATAAACACTTGTTTGTCTCACATGTAACAGTCTCTCAGGACAGGGGATGCTGGCCCACATGGTTGTTTATGGATGGAGACATGCTGTATCTTCTCTCTCATGGGGGTCCCCTGTTTTATTGGGGTGTAGGAGACTGGAAGGGCTGGGATGGAGCAAACCCAAAAGGGTATAGAAGTACATGCAGCCCCTCACCCTACACTGGGAGGCTTCGACTCACTCCCTACCCTGCTCTCCTGGGAAAGAGGTGCCCAGCCAGACCTCCCGTGGCAGCCCATTCACAGGACGGGGGACCCTGAGAGCTGTCACTGGATTAGGAAGGCTGTGGGTCCGAGTGAGTGAGTGCCATGCAATCTCTTTATTACTTACTAGAGGCCCGGTGCACAAAATTCATGCAAGGGGCTTGGCCCTCCCAGCAGCCCAGAGGTCGTTCCACTGTCCCACCTAATTAGATATTAACTCTTTATTATATAGGATTCTAAGCGATGTGAAAATCAACATTTATATGCTGTTTTAGTTTCTGAAAGTAATATTTTCTAACTACAGTATTATTTAACTTTTAGGAGAGAAGACAATTCTTACTATAAAAATTGGACAATAATTTAGAGGCTTTACTTGAGATTTGCGTAGTGTAATTTTTAAAGGAATGTGTCTATTCTCATATTTCTACACGTTCACTCACAGGATTTTGCTCATCATCCTGTGGGAGCTGCTGTGGAACATGGGAATCTCCACGCTGCCTGACTGTGCGCAAGAACACACACACTTGGCTTTCTCTGGATTTTGAAGTGATTACTAAACCTTTGGAAGATAAAATAACTTTTTTCCACCAAAATAAAAAAAATCAAAGAGACATTTTCTAAACACAGTACTGCTGGGTCCAGAGGCGTGGAGTTCTCACACTCTGGGTTTCCTTGGCGGGAACTGGGAGTGGCAACATTAGCTCTCACACAGACCTCGTGTCCACCTGAGTTCTTATCCCAAATCACCGAGAGCTTCCCAGGCAAGACTGTTATTTCCTCTCACTGTAGGTATTTATTTGCATGCAATTTAAGAATCCTGAAGAATGTCAAGTATTTATAGATAGACTAGAGGTCTGATGCCCAAAATTTGTGCAAGGGGCTCTGCCCTCACAGCAGCCTTGGCTGCTTCCTCAGCCCTTGCAGCCCCGGCTGCCTTGTGGCCCTGCCCCCTGCCCACTGGTCATTCCTGAAGGTCGTTCTGCCATCTGGTCTAATTAGTATATTAGCTCTTTATTATATAGGATAAGTAGACAGATAGAAAGATGGATAGATAGATAGATAGATAGATAGATAGAATAGATAGATAGATGATAGATAGATAGATAGATAGATAGATAGATATAGATAGATAAATAGATGATAAATAGATAGATGATTGATGTGAGGCCATGATATTCCTGATCTACTAACACTAAGTGGTCTATGGCTTATATAATTGGCCCCTTGGATGGTTAGGAAAACAGTATTCTTTTTAAATGTTCATGCATTTCAAGAGCCATGCCCTGCACTTAATCAGGCGCGCATTGGGTAATTACAGGAGAGCTATTGAAACGCGTGTAACCCCATGGGAGCAGCTCCGCTCACGCTAATAAAGTGAAGGTCACACTGAGCACGTGTTCTCTCCGCATTTTAAATGCCATTTGCAGAGGGGAGAGGAGCACCTGGCCGGACAGCTGCTTCCTGGGACGCCTGCTGCTCAGTCCCCAGGTCCCAGCCCGAGGCCTCCACGCCTCGTTCTCCAAGGACACGCTCGCTCGCTGTGTCTGCTGCTCAGAGCCAGCAACCAGGTGTCACACCGGCCACCCGGGGCATCAGGTCCGTCTGAAAGTCACAGTCGAGTCTGTTCACTTCCTGCAACCGTGCAAAGGAGAGGCGCACAGGGAGGGGCCAGGTGTCCCCCCTCGGTCCCCCAGGGAGTGGCCCCAGATGGGGGTCGGGGTGCAGCACAGACAGGGGGCCCCACACCAAAGTGACTGCCTCCTGCGGGGGACACATTTCTAGGCAGAAGCAGCAGACTAGCTGGTGAGCAGACGTTGTGGGAGGTGAGGAACCTGCTTCATATTATTACAGCATAATTGATCCTGCACAGACCCTTTTAAACAAACCTCATTCAGCTCATTTGACTAACGACTTTTACGTGAACCAGCTCTGTACATAGTCATCAGTATCTCTAGTCTTGGGCTCCATCCAGTAATGCATTCAGCTATTGGATGAGTTTACAGGATAGGAAAACAACTTGAATCTACATATATTTTGGCACTACAGAAAAGGACATCAACATTAAATACGATCATGAGACATCAAGACCTTTTTCCTCTGTCTTCTTTATTACTGACTTCTGCACTGAACATCAAATGAGAAAAGGGTTTGCTGCTCTCGGCTTCTGAAAACAGGTGCTTTTGTGTATATGTTTTGAATATTGTTGCTAAAGAAAATTATTTAAAGACTAGAGGCCCGGTGCACGAAAATTCATGCACATGAAGGGGTCGCTCAGCCTGGCCTGCGCCCTCTCGCAGTCTGGGAGCCCTTGGGGGATGTCCACCTGCCAGCTTAGGTCTGCTCCCCAGGGGATTGGGCCTAAGATGGCAGTCAGACATCCCTCTGGCAG
>NW_005370284.1:839087-843447 GCF_000412655.1 Myotis brandtii | reverse complement strand
TGCATTGAGCGTCTGCCCCCTGGTGGTCAGTGCACATCATAGCGACTGGTCATTCCCCGTCGTTCTGCCCTTAGGGTCAATTTGCATATTACCCTTTTATTATACAGGATGTCTGTTGTAAAAAAATAAAGGAAATGTATCTTATTAAAAGGAAACATTTCTCAACATCTAAAAACAAAAATGAATTCTTAAATTATAATGAATGAAACAAAAAATCGTAACTTTCTTTTCAACATTGTTACCTTTTATGAATTAATAATAAAGCTATTCATAATTTTTTTTTAAATATATTTTATTGATTTTTTTACAGAGAGGAAGGGAGAGGGAAAGAGTTAGAAACATCAATGAGAGAGAAGCATCGATCAGCTGCCTCCTGCACACCCCCTACCAGGAATGTGCCTGAAACCAAGGTACATGCCCTTGACTGGAATCAAACCTGGGACCCTTAAGTCCGCAGGCCAACGCTCTATCCACTGAGCCAAACCAGTCAGGGCTATTCATAAATTTTATAACATTTCCAAAAAATAAAAATAAACAACACGATGCATGTAATGTTTTTAACCCAGCGATATTGTGTGTAAAGGAGGCCTCCTAAGGGGCACTCCTTCCCGGGGGGATGCACTGTTTACAGACCCAGACAAAACTGAAGCAAAAGCACAAAAGACTGTGTGAGAGCCTATATCACCCCAGGGCGTCGTTATGCAAAAATCTAAGTGATAGATGAGTCCCGGACCTGGCTCAGGCCATTTCTCTAGTCCCGCGAATGACGTCTCAGAGGCTCCACAGGCTCCCGCACTGGCGGGGAACCCAGCGGGAAGAGGGGAAAGAGCAATCCCTGCGAATTTTCACCCCCTTTTCCCATGTGATTCCACTGAAAACTACCTGGGAGTTTCTCAGAATACACAACATGCACCAAAGATATGTGTGTTTAGCCCGGTCGGCGTGGCTCAGTGAGGGCGACCTATGAGCAGGATGTCTGTTGTAAAAAAATAAAGGAAATGTATCTTATTAAAAGGAAACATTTCTCAACATCTAAAGACAAAAATGAATTCTTAAATTATAATGAATGAAGCAAAAAAAATCATAACTTTCTTTTCAACATTTTCCACTGAAAACTACCTGGGAGTTTCTCAGAATACACGACATGTGTCAAAGATATGTATGTTTAGCCTGGTTGGCGTGGCTCAGTGAGGGCGACCTATGAATTTTATAACATTTCCAAAAAATAAAAATAAACAACACCATGCATGTAATGTTTTAACCCAGTGATATTATGTATAAAGGAGGCCTCCTAAGGGGCACTCTGTCCCAGGGGAATGTGACCAAGGTACATGCCCTTGACTGGAATCAAACCTGGGACCCTTAAGTCCGCAGGCCAACGCTCTATCC
This sequence comes from Myotis brandtii, assembly GCF_000412655.1. Classification (NCBI taxonomy): domain Eukaryota; kingdom Metazoa; phylum Chordata; class Mammalia; order Chiroptera; family Vespertilionidae; genus Myotis; species Myotis brandtii. The sequence goes on along the minus strand of NW_005370284.1, from coordinate 842,058 downwards.
ACTGAGCCAAACCAGTCAGGGCTATTCATAAATTTTATAACATTTCCAAAAAATAAAAATAAACAACACGATGCATGTAATGTTTTTAACCCAGCGATATTGTGTGTAAAGGAGGCCTCCTAAGGGGCACTCCTTCCCGGGGGGATGCACTGTTTACAGACCCAGACAAAACTGAAGCAAAAGCACAAAAGACTGTGTGAGAGCCTATATCACCCCAGGGCGTCGTTATGCAAAAATCTAAGTGATAGATGAGTCCCGGACCTGGCTCAGGCCATTTCTCTAGTCCCGCGAATGACGTCTCAGAGGCTCCACAGGCTCCCGCACTGGCGGGGAACCCAGCGGGAAGAGGGGAAAGAGCAATCCCTGCGAATTTTCACCCCCTTTTCCCATGTGATTCCACTGAAAACTACCTGGGAGTTTCTCAGAATACACGACATGTGTCAAAGATATGTATGTTTAGCCTGGTTGGCGTGGCTCAGTGAGGGCGACCTATGAGCCAGGAGGTCACGGTTCGATTCCCTGTCAGGGCACATGCCAGAGTTTCAGGCTCAATCCCCAGTGGGGAGCGTGCAGGAGGCAGCCAATCCATGATTCCCTCTCATCATTGATGTTTCTATCACTCTGTATCCCTCTCCCTTCCTCTCTGAAATCAATAAACATATATATTTTTTTAAAAAAAACTCAAAAAATAAAAAAAAATTAAAAAAAAACTCAAAATCATCCCCATCATGGGAGACATGAATCTATACAATGAAAATTGATGGACACAAAAGAATCACCTGTAAGGACTTAGTAGATACAATGCTTTAAAAAGATTCTCTGAAGATGAAATACCGTGTATTTTATCAAGCCTTTAATGACACTGCCCAATGTTCTGGAGTGTATGGGTGTCGTTGGGTTTCTGAAAATGAAAATGTCCCTAATCATGAAATCTAAGAGCATAAGTTGGAAAGAGAAGTGGCTTAGAGAATGCCAAATAGAGGCCTATGAGTCCTTCATGTGATGCAGAGAGAATGTTTTTTTTAATACTTTTATTAACTTCAGAGAGGAGGGGAGAGGGAGAGACAGATGAGAATTATTGATTAGCTGCCTCCTGCATGCCCCCTACTGGGGATCGATCCCGCAACCCGGGCATGTGCCCTGACCAGGAATCCAACTGACCCTCCTAAGGGGCACTCTGTCCCAGGGGAATGTGCTGTTTACAGACCCAGACAAAACTGAAGCAAAAGCACAAAAGACGTGTGAGAGCCTATATCACCCCAGGGCGTCGTTATGCAAAAATCTAAGTGATAGATGAATCCCAGGACCTGGCTCAGGCCATTTCTCTAGTCCCGCGAATGCCGTCTCAGAGGCTCCACAGGCTCCTGCACTGGTGGGGAACTCGGCGGGAAGAGGGGAAAGAGCAACCCCTGTGAATTTTCACCTTTTCCCATGTGATTCCACTGAAAACTACCTGGGAGTTTCTCAGAATACACAACATGCACCAAAGATATGTGTGTTTAGCCCGGTCGGCGTGGCTCAGTGAGGGCGACCTATGAGCCAGGAGGTCACGGTTCGATTCCCTGTCAGGGCACATGCCAGAGTTTCAGGCTCAATCCCCAGTGGGGAGCGTGCAGGAGGCAGCCAATCCATGATTCCCTCTCATCATTGATGTTTCTATCACTCTGTCCCCCTCCTTTCCTCTCTGAACCCGATCTATATATAAAAGGCCAGTGGCTGTAATGCACAGGAGGTGCATTGATGGGTCTTGCGGTGCGGAGGGTCTCTCTCTCTCTCTCTCCCTCTTCCTTCCTCTCTGAAATCAATAAACATATATTTTTTTTAAAAAAAGAACACCACAAAATCATCCCTGTCATTAGAGACATGAATCTATACAAAGCAAAACTGATGGACACAAAAGTATCAGCTGTAAGGACTTCATAGATACAATGCTGTAAAAAGATTCTCTGAAGATGAAATGCCGTGTATTTTGTCAAGCCTTTAACAATACTGCCCAACGAACATTCTGGATTGTATGGGTGTCATTGGGTTTCTGAAAATGAAAATGTCCCTAATCATGAAATCTAAGAGCATAAGTTGGAAAGAGAAGTGGCTTAGAGAATTCCAAATAGAGGCCTATGAGTCTTTCATGTGATGCAGAGAGAATGTTTTTTTAATACTTCTATTAACTTCAGAGAGGAGGGGAGAGGGAGAGAGAGATGAGAATCATGGATTAGCTGCCTCCTGCATACCCCCTACTGGGGATGGATCCTTCAACCCGGGCATGTGCCCTGACCAGGAATCCAACTGACCTCCTGGTTTATAGGTCGACACTCAAGCACTGAGCCAGGCCTGCTGGGCGTGAGAATGTTTAAGACTTGGAGGGTGGGGCATGCAGAGGTGGGATTCATGGAGGAAGGGTGGCAGGATGCAGCCTTGCATTTGCACATAGAGCAGTGGTTCTCAACCTTCCTAATGCTACGACCCTTTAATACAGTTCCTTATGTTGTGGTGACCCCCAACCATAAAATTATTTTTGTTGCTACTTCATAACTGTAATTTTGCTACTGCTAATGTAAATATCTGATATGCAGGATGCAGGTGAACGATGGAGAAGCATTAGAAGCGGGGTGGGTGGTAGGATGCTCACAGGGGCACACCCTTCGCTTCCTCTCCCTGACGCTTCAAGGGTTTCCTCACATCTCGTTCAGGCTCCCCCTCCACCAAACACAAAAGCTCTTGTATTTGAACTGCACCTCCTGTCGGCCCTTCGGAGTGTCTGATTCTGCTTACATCCGCCCGACGGGCAGGTCCCTCCAAGGCAAGGACGCATCTCCATCACGTGGAGGCTTTCCCGTGGGTTGTCCCACATGCTGCCCGGAGGGACGCACTCAGAGATGGTTCGTCGAGGACAAGGTGTCGCAGGTACCAGGGTAATTATTTGGCACTGCGCAGATCATTTTAATAATAATAATAATAATAAAAGTAAATA
>NW_005370284.1:809730-838974 GCF_000412655.1 Myotis brandtii | reverse complement strand
CTCAACCTTCCTAATGCCATGACCCTTTAATACAGTTCCTCATGTTGTGGTGACCCCCAACCATAAAATTATTTTTGTTGCTACTTCATAACTGTAATTTTGCTACTGTTATTAATCGTAATGTAAATATCTGATATGCAGGATGTATTTTCATTGTTACAAATTGAACATAATTAAAGCATAGTGATTAATCACAAAAACAATATGTAATTATATGTGTTTTCCGATGGTCTTAGGCGACCCCTGTGAAAGGGTTGTTCGACCCCCAAAGGGGTCTTGACCCACAGGTTGAGAACCGCTGGTCTAGAGTGTTATTTTTCTAGGTTTTGTCTTTACACAGCAGAGAAGCTGATGTCCCCAACCTCTCGTTCCTGCAATTGCCGTCCTTTAGAAGGACACACACTGACGAGAAAGACAGGGTACAGGTGGGGAGGGAGGAGCAACAAGAAGGCACCATCATTGTGCTGTGGTGGGATGCTGGGTGTACCTGTGTGTACCATATGCCGTGCCCATGTGCAAAAGCGAAGAAGAGGCATTCGGGTAAGTGAGTACCTTCCTATCATTTCTCCCCGAGTGTCCCGTCTGCTTGGGGAAGGACATGAGCATTGGAAAGCTGTCCAGCCCAGCCCACGTGGCTCGGTGGACAGAGCGTCAGCCTGCAGACTGAAGGTCCCTGGTTCGATTCCCGGTCAGAGCACATGCCGAGGTTGCCAGCTCGTGGTGGGATGCTGGGTGTACCTGTGTGTACCATATGCTGTGCCCATGTGCAAAAGCGAAGAAGAGGCATACGGGTAAGTGAGTACCTTCCTATCGTTTCTCCCCGAGTGTCCCATCTCCCTGGGGAAGGGCATGAGCATTGGAAAGCTATCCAGCCCGGCACACGTGGCTCAGTGGACAGAGCGTCGGCCTGCAGACTGAAGGGTCCCCAGTTCAATTCCCGGTCAGGGCACATGCCGAGGTTGCCAGCTTGAGATTCCCAGTGAGGGGTGTGCAGGAGGCAGTGATCCATGATTCTCTCTCATCATCAATGTTTCTCCCTCTCCCTTCCTCTCTGAAATCAATAAAAATATATTTAAAAAAATAAAAAGCTGCTCAGCTCTCCATGGTGATTCTCATTCCCAGGACGCAGCAGGGCAGTTAGCAGACTCCACATCCGTGTTACACGTCGACCCGGGTTCTCTCTCGGCTGGGGCTGAAATGACGGGCCCTCAGGACACATGACAGTGTCTGGAGGTGCCGTAGGCTGTCATGACTGGGGTGGGCGATTGCTCCTGACACGTAGAGACCTGGTGGGTCGAGGCGGGCTGGTGAACATCCCCAGGTGGGCACAGCAGACTCCTTCACAAAGAACCGCCCGCCCAGGCGTCACCAGGCGGCTGGCTCAGAGCGGCTGACTTTGACTTGACATTCAGCTCTCGCGTGCCTGAGCCCCATCGTTAATAAATCCTGGAAAACCTCCATGGGATCTATTTATATTCTCCCGCTCGCCCCGTGAGAATGCAGCTCAGGAAGTAATTACACACCATATAATGCAGGCCTCCTTGCACGGGATGTAACTGTCCCTCGGGGAGCAGGTGGAGGGAGGGCGCCTGCCTGTCCGGGCCACCAGGAGGCCTGGGGAGTGAGTTTGTTGTGTTTGTTCAGAAAGACCCCGTGTTCATCCACAGCTTGTGAAAGCCACCAGCTTCTGGGACGCTGACTCCCTCGGAGGCCGAGAAAGGCGTGTTTGTGTTGTGGCTTTTCCTACCGAGTTCCCCGTCTTTCACGTAATCATTTGAGTTCTTTAAACATCCGGAAACAGGCAGTTACAGACATTGAAGTAAATTCTCCCATTGATGTTGGCTCTACTCATTTCTTCATGGTGTCTTTTAAAAAGCAACATCTTGTACATTTAAATCGCTGACTTTATGAATCTTGTCTTTCTTCTTAGGCCTTTTTGTCATGTGAAGGATCCTTGCTCATCTTGGGGTCCCAGGCATTCTCTGGGGTTCACCTCTTGAGGTTTCATTTCACATCTAAGTCGACAGTCCACCTCGTTACTATTCTGTGTGGTACCCATCATCGGGTCAAGGTCGACGTCCTCTCCACATGACGAGTCCGTGGGCCCAGCACCACCTATTCAAAAGACAGCATTTTCCAGCTCAGCCAGGGTGGCTCAGTGGTTGAGCATTGACTTATGAACCAGGAGGTCACAGTTCGGTTCCCAGTCAGGGCACATGCCCAGGTTGCAGCTCGATCCCCAGTAGGGGTGGTGCAAGAGGCAGCCAATCAATGATTTTCTCTCATCATTGATGTTTCTATCTCTCTCTCCCACTCCCTTCCTCTCTGAAATCAATAAAAATATATTTTAAAAATAGATAAATAAATAATAAAAAGACAACATTTCCCCCACTGGCCTATATTGACACCTTCATTATAAATTAATCGTCTCTATATTCATGGGTTCCATTTGTATATTTGTCTGCCAATATTATACTGCTTATTAGAGACACAATGCATGAAATTCGTGCATGGGAGGGTGTCCCTCAGCCCAGCCTGAACCCTCTCCAATCTGGGACCCCTCAGGAGGGTCAGACATCCATCTCACAATCCAGGAACACTGGCTCCTAACTGCTTGCCTGCCTGCCTGCCTGCCTGCCTGATCGCCGGTAACCGCCTCTGCCTGCCAGCATGATTGCCCCCTAACTGCTTGCTCCCCTGCCAGCCTGATGGCCCCTAACCACATCTGCCTCGGCCCCACTACCATGGCTTTGTCTGGAAGGAAGTCGGACATCCAGAAGATGGCCAGTCGACCCGGTCTAATTTTCATATTACCCTTTTATTAGTATAGATTATTCTAATCTCAATATATAAAAGGCTAAGTGACCATCCAACCAGCAGCTATGACGCGCAATGACCACCAAGGGGCAGACACTCAGTGTAGGAGCTGCTGAGCTGCGGTGACTTGGCAGGGGTGGTTCTCTGATGCTCCCTGGAACCAGAGAGCTGGGAGCCCGATTCCAGGGTGCATCACCTAAGAACTGCTCTCTTGTGATCTGGGACCCCTTGGGGGATGTTGGAGAGCCAGTTTCAGCCCGATCCCTGCAGGCCAGGCCGAGGGACCCCACCTGCCGGAGGGACCCCACTCACTCAGCAGGTTCCCTTTGAGCCTTGGCACTGCCCCAGGTGTGGCCAGCCAGGGAGGGACTGTAGGAGGTTGGCTCCATGGCGTTTCTGGCCTGTCTCGCCCAGTCCCACCCCACTGGCCACCTTCTAATTAATTTCCTTTCAATGTGCACAAATCGGTGCACCAGGGCACTAGTTATAATAATTCCTGGTATCTCGTAAGCTGTTCACTCTGATAAAGATGCCAACAAAGAAACAACCCATGGGAAGCAGTGTGCTTAGGAGTAAAGTGCTGAAAACTCCAGGCTTGAACACAAGACCAGGAAACGCACCCTCAGCCTCATCCTGCCTCCTGGCCCCAAGTCACTGTGTGAGCATAAGTTGGAAATACACACACACACACACACACACATATATATATACACATGCACACATAAATGTACATACACACATGCACATGTACACACATACACATGCATATGTGTGCACACAAAACACATGTGTGTGCACACAATCGCACGTGCATACAAACACACGTGTGCATGTGCGCACATGTACACATACGCATGCATGCACACATACATGAACACATATGTGTGTCCACACATATATACATACAAACACACATACACACAGAGTATTTGCATTTTAATTACTTTGAGCAAAGCAAAGTTTTGCTTATTTCTAGCCATGAACATCTTCGGTAGAATGTACATGCTCCAAAATATTTTTAAGTAAAGTTTAGTCTAAGAAAATGAAGCACATATAGAAGCACAGATTTCATGATGAGTGCATTTTTACAATATTGCGTTGCCTTATGCATACCTGCCTAGACTGTTTCTGTAAACTCAAGACGCTTAAAGGATGTGACAACCAACAAATAATTTCATTGAAAAGAACATGGCCACCTGCTTCCAGACCCTGCCTCCGGCCTCACCCTAATTCATCCTCATCGGGTCTTCCCGGGGAAGCCCACGTGTCTGCACTGTGTCACCTCACTGCGGTTCCAGATTCTGGAATTGCTTCAGGTGGGCTCCGGACCGCATTTGCTGACGTTTCATAATTCATGTGAAGGCTCAGTGGACGACTACAGCTCCTCATGAGCTTGATTTCTAACCCGTGAGCAGGAACTCTGTCCCCGAGACAGTCATGCCTGCGCAACTGCATAGTCAGGAACCCAGGGCACTCACAGCAGCTTACATGGCATCTCAGTGACGCACTAGATGTGATTGGAATAAGGTGTGAACAATCCCTTGCAAGGGTACGTCCCATGGTTTAATTTACGGTCTTAAACCTTTCATATGTAGGGGATGTGTCTTCATTGTGGCTCATCAAATGCCCATGCCTTTAACTATCAGCTTATGTTATAAATGTCTGTGTATGTCTTGCGGTTATGGTTTTTCATCTGATATGTTTTATTTATTTATTTTAAATATATTTTTATTGATTTCAGAGAGGAAGGGAAAGGGAGAGAGAAAGAAACATCAATGATGAGAGAGAATCATGGGTCAGCTGCCTCCTGCATGCCCCACACTGGGGATCAAGCCTGCAACCTGGGCATGTGCCCTGACTGGGAGTTGAACCAGGGACTTGTCAGTCCACAGGCTGACACTCTATCCACTGAGCCAAACCAGCTTGGGCCATCTGGTATATTTTAAATGTTTATTTCTTTTTAATGGTGAGAGTATGTGGAAACGTAATTATATGTTTTCGAGCTCCTAGAAACTGACATTGCACTGACCTGCAGCAGAGGAAAAGGTTGGGGTGCAACCATGCGCCTTGGCAACAAGAATAAGATCAAATGAAGATGCACGAGTGAGTTCTCAAAGCCGGGGTATAGGGGCCCATGTCAAGAAAATTAAAACAATCACAACCCTGGTATTTAATTGGGGATGTTTTACAAATCATAATGTAAAAGAAAGAAATATGAATACATGAGTGTGATTTAGGCATTTTAATTTGAAAATACAACCCTTTTATATATATGTTATGGGATGCAAGAGGAAATATATATATATATATAAATTCATGCAATGCACGAATTTCATGCGTTGGGCTTCTAGTGTCCTTATATTTCCTCTTCAGATGTGGCTGGGCGCTGGGCAGGGGCAGGAGCCTGTCCCGCCGAGGGCACCGTGCCCGGTGTGTCGTGCTGTTGGGGTTGAACGTGGGAGGCCTGGCCTGTGGCTCCCTGGCCTGCGCTTCCCTGCCATCTGGTTCCTCTCGGACCCAGTGGCTCCTGGTCCGTGCAGACCAAGTCCTGCCAGGAAGCAACAAGCTCACATGTCAGAAATTCAATCAATACTTAAACTGTATGTTCATGATCTGTGACAAAGGAACCCCGACGTGGTCGGTCTGCAGCTCCTCCTCTCAAACCAGGTAGCAGAGCGCGCAGGCAATTAGCCAGCTGGAGACCAGCTCCCTCATGAGCCTGCCCGTCCCTGTCCCCCGGCCTGCCCCCGGGCACTCCACCCACAGGCTCTGCACAGAGTCCCCAAAGCTGCCCAGTTTCTGAGGAGACAAAGTGATGTCTCCAAACGCCATGCCCCGCCCACTCTGAGCTGCAGCCACATTAGCGATGTGAGCGCTGTCATCGGAGAGGGGCAGCACTTCACCGGGACTGCTTGGAAGATGTGCATTCATTAAATGTTCCATCTGCAATTTGGAAGCCTCAATACATGTTTTAGACAATTTACCACACGCAGATACATACATACACATGTGTGTGCATGCATGTCCGTGCACAGAACGCACACTCACATGTGCACACATGCACACTCATGTGTGCACACTTGCACACACGTGTGTGCGCCCACACAACCACACACATGCATGCATGCACGCATGCACGCCTACACATGTGCATGTGTGCAGATAGGCACACCCACGTACAACCACACACATGTGACTTGTTAGGGGCTGACTGCCCCCCGCCCCACTGTCCAGTGCTGAGGTCCCACTTCTCAGCTCCATTGGATGAGGCCTGGCTTGGAAACAGGTTGTTTCTGGTTAATTAGTTAAAATGCGGCCCTCGGGGTAGCACGGCCCCACAGGCACTGTGACACTGTGACAGGAGACTCTGCCCGGGGGGCCTGGGCTCACACCCCCTCAGGCCCCTGGAGCTGGAGACCAGTGTCACCGAAGCCACTGTTTGTGGTGCTTTGTTACCGCGGCCCCAGGGACCGGAGGCGTGATGTCTTGTTTCTATAGATTTCCTGTGACATGCCGGAAATTCATGTTCTTCACCTGGTACTCCCCGCGGCCCCACAGGCACCTCTAGTCTAGGCTCCCTATGTCCGTGAAGAGCAAAGCACAGGGAGAAAGACTCCCTCGCAGGTGAGTCAGTGTGACTCCAGGGCTGGTGCCCCCAGGCCAACCTTGGGTTGGTTTCTTTCTTTAAATATATTTTTATTGATTTCAGAGAGGAAGGGAGAGGGAGGGGGAGATAGAAACATCAATGATGAGAGAATCATTGATTATTGATCAGCTGCCTCCTGCACAACCCCTACTGGGGATGGAGCCCACAACCTGGGCATGTGCCCTGACGGGGAATCAAACCCTGACCTCCTGGTTCATAGGTCGACACTCAACCACGGAGCCGCGCCGGCCAGGCTGCTATCCTCAATCCCAGCTTTCGCTCTGCAGCCCCTGAGAAACGTCTGCATCCTGCGCGTTGTCAGTTACGCTTATTCTTCTTACACTGATTGACGGGGACGCACTTTAGGGCAGCGGTCGCCAGCCGGTGGTACAGGGACCGCTGGTGGCCCGTGGGGTCCGAGAGGCTGGCGGCCGCGGCTTCAGATGGAAGCTTGGTTTTCCTGAGAACCTTGCAGGCATGTTCGCTGCCATGGCTAATGAAAAGCCTGATGAAACTCTGTAGGTGTTGTTTCATAGTTTTGGTCTTTTTCAAAGAGGCCCTTGAGGGAAGCATTGGATTCCAAATAGTTGGTGTGGAAGGTGCACCTAGAAAATCCTTGGAGGGGAGGGAGTCAGGGCATCAGGGAGGGAGAGAGTGGCCCTGGGGGGCTGGATCCCACCCCCAAGGAGGGTCTAGGGCTCCAGGTAGGTGGGGCCCCTCCAGGCGCTCCCCCGGAGCAGTGAGGACCTGGGCTGTGGACTGGATCTCTGCCCGGCGTGGGATGTGCTGCAACCCGGATGGGGAACTGAGGTCCTGACATGGGTAAGGTGAGCTGGGATGTTCTCAGAGGAGCAAGGGGGGGCCCTGGGCCCTGGGCCCTGTGGCCGGTGTGAGCTCCCAGCTCCCAGCCCCAAGCCAGCCGTGTGCTCCCCCCTCTACCTGCGCACACACTTCCCCTCCCTTGCTTCCCCCTCAGAGACGATGCTCATCTCTCTCCTCCAAACCCCAGCATTTCTGGGGACCCTGTCTTTCCCGGGGTCATTCGCTCTAAGAGCGACCGGCCTGTCCGAAGCCGGGTCAGCAGCCTGAGACGCCTTCCTTCCTTGTTCTGTTATTTCTGCCGTTCCCGTACCGTCTCTTCTCTCTCATTCACTCCTGTGAGACGCAGGCTGGCAGGTTTCTCGGGCTTTACCTTCTCATCATGTATTGATTTTTTTCCTGGAAAATTGTCTCGCTGTTTCCCAGGACCTTTTTCTTGCTCGCTGCTCCTTTCTCATTGCAAGTTGTTAGGGTTTATGGATTCATTTTAGGTTTTTTTAAAGAAGAAATGTGTTCTGAGGACATTTGAGAAGCATCTGCTGATCGTCTTGCCTCTTCCTCGCCCTTATTCTCGAGTTAGACACAGTGTCGCTGACGAGGCCTGTCCGGAGGCACAGCGCCGGCGTGGAGAGATCGCGCTCTCACCGGGCCCGGGTCCGAGGGCTTTCACTAGTGTGTCACGGACGATCCCTATTTTAATCTCAATTTTAAACACACATAAAAGGCACAATGAAATACATTCTGAGAAAATATCGTGCTCCGTCTCTAAGCATCCGTGAGTGATTTCGGTTGTTTCAATGATAATTCTAAGTGAAGCAACATCTTTGTGTATAAATATGAGTTTTTGTTGCTTCAGTGTATTCATTTTAAGCTGATCAATTTTAAACACACATAAAAGGCACAATGAAATACACTCTAAGAAAATATCGTGCTCCGTCTCTAAGCATCCTTGAGTGATTTAGGTTGTTTCAATGATGATTCTAAGTGAAGCAACATCTTTGTGTATAAATATGAAAGTTTTTGTTGCTTCAATGTATTCATTTTAAACTGGTTTTTAAAACTTTTCAGACCGTTAAGGAAAACTACCCCCAAATTATAGAAACCAGGCGGACCTCTGAGTAGCAAATCTTCACAACGTCCCAGGACAAAGGCCAGCGAGGGGCCTGCCTGCTCCTGCACCATCGGCTGAACCGCCCTGGCCCTCGGCCTCCTCACCCCACTCCTGTTACACTGCCTCGAACCCCAGCTCCCCAACACCCCTCTCATCACTCGGCACCTCTGCCTGAGCCTCCTTTATGAATGAGCTGAATAAAATCTTTGACGCATTTTCAAATTTTATATGTGCATTAAAGTCATGATCTTTGCTCTTTGGAAAATTAGACTTTACCATCAGATATGAAAGGCTATCTATCTATATATAAGCCTCATATGAAAGTGTCCCCTCTGGAGTTCGACCGTCCGGGAGTTCAATCACTCGCTATGATGTGCGCTGACCAACAGGGGGAAGCGCAGAATGAAGGAAGGCCCCGGCTGGCAGCCAGCAGCGGCTAGGGACCCTTCCCGTGCATGAATTTCGTGCACTGGGCCTCTAGTCTATATATACAAAAGGCTAAGTGATCAACCATACATCCGTCCGACTGGCCAGTACATATGACGCGATACATACAAAGCTCTCGCTGACACCAATCACATGTGTGTGTTTCGATCTGTCATTGTCGATCGTGGATTTGGTTGACACTTCTATTGTAGAGAAAGGGTGAATAGCTATATTAAAATATTTCTTCTAATTAATTTCCTTTCAATGTGCCTGAATCCGTGCATCAGGCCACTAGTATGTAATATTTACGTTAATGTTGGGTAACTAGGGAACACCCACTAAGCCGTTTCCCAGTTTAACAATAAGGACATTGCTAATGGCACGGAAACCCCTCCCCCGTCAGAGGCGGACACGTGTCCTCGATTTTGAATGCTGGGTTCTCCCTGTCATTTCTGTCACGTAGTTTGCAGCGGCCACAGAGCTCATTCCCATGGGCTCGAGGACCCTCTTGGCACCAACACTGGAGAAAGCTCACACTCAGCGACCCGAGGGCGCCTGTCCCTGCAGTGCAGCTTCTCAGCCTCCGAGGACCGCGGAGCCCCCAGCATTCTCTCTTTTTTTTAAAAAAAGTATATATTTTATTGATTTTTTACAGAGAGGAAGGGAGAGGGACAGAGAGCCAGAAGCATCAATGAGAGAGAAACACCGATCAGCCGTCTCCTGCACACCTCCCACTGGAGATGTGCCCACAACCAAGGTACATGCCCCCGACCGGAACCGAACCTGGGACCCTTCAGTCCGAAGGCCGACGCCCCATCCACTGAGCCAAACCGGTCAGGGCCCCAATGTTCTCTTTGTGATGGAATTCAGTGCCTTTTGAAAATCTTACTAATATACTAAAGGAATTATTTTATTTTTAAATTTTTTAAAATATATTTTCATTGATTTCAGAGAGGATGGGAGAGGGAGGGAGAGAGAGAGAAACATCAATGATGAGAATCATGGGTCGGCTGCCTCCTGCACGCCCCACACTGGGGGTCGAGCCCACAACCCAGGCCTGTGCCCTGACCGGGAATCGAACTGTGACCTCCAGGTTCATAGGACGATGCTCAACCACTGAGCCACGCCGCTGGGCTAAAATGAGTGATGTTAGATGCAGTGCCATGCAGTTGACTGGGGCAGCACAGCATTTAAACAGGTCGCAGCCAAGGGCACAGCGCGTCACTTGTGCCAGGGGGATGCGGTGGAGGCGCTGAGCTCTCCCTGGAGCAGGGACGTGGCCCATTGGGGGGAAGAGCTGGTCCCGCCCTCCCTCAGGAAGACCCTGTGGGACAGCTGATAAGGGACATGATCTCAATGAACGACAGCGCCAGACAAGCGAGGCCCTAAGAGTAGAGGGGTGTCTGCTAAGAACATGGACGGAACGGCCAGAAAGGAGGTGGGTCTGGGCCCGACCCGCAGAAGAGCCATCTCAAGTGGAGACTTGGAGGACGGGAGGCTTGCTGGGCTCTTGCAGGAGCGGGGGGCTGCCTTGCTGAGCAGGGAAAGGGTGTGAGGAACCTCCCTCTAGCAGTCCCTGGGGGCCCATGGAGCGGAGGCACGAGGGCCGTGTGGGAGGAAACGATCAAATCTGAGGAAACCTGACATCACAGAGAACCGGGGTCGGGCCAGCCCTGGCCTACCACGTCAAGTGGAGACTTGGAGGACGGGAGGCTTGCTGGGCTCTCACAGGAGCCGGGGGCTGCCTTGCTGAGCAGGGAGAGGGCGTGGAGGATGTACCTCTAGCAGCCCCTGGGGCCCATGGAGAGGGGACATGAGGGCCATGTGGGAGGAAGCAATCAAATCCGAGGGAACCTGAGGTCACAGAGAACCGGGGGCCAGCCCTGACCTACCACTTTTAGGATCCGAAACACGAGGGGGAAAGGTGTATATTTTCACCCACAGTTATGCTGGCTTCGTCGGTTCCATGCACCCACATCCAGTGTTCACCCTTTTTTAAAAAATATATTTTATTGATTTTTTACAGAGAGGAAGGGAGAGGAATAGAGAGTTAGAAACATCAATGAGAGAAACATCGATCAGCTGCCTCCTGCACACCTCCCACTGGGGATGTGCCCGCAACCAAGGTACATGCCCTTGGCCAGAATCGAACCCGGGACCCTTCAGTCCGCAGGCCGACGCTCTATCCACTGAGCCAAACCAGTTAGGGCCAGTCTTCACCCTTTTACAAAAGGTCTTTAATATCAGGATGCACGTGACTGTGTTAGCGCTCCCAGACCAAGCAGGGTGTATCCCCGGAACAGAGGGGGAGAGTAACATCAGAAGGTCTGTCCATAGGCGGGGCCCTATGGATGGGCAGCCATGGTCCCCTCCCCCTGCCTGCCTGGCCCGTGGGGGTTAGGAGACGTGGAAATTCAGGGCTAAGACTGGACAGCCCTGTGCTCAGTGGGAGGTCAGGTTTGTGCGTTTAGTCTGCACAATGTTCAAAAGGAGGAAATCGATGATCTAGCCCATAGATTTAGAAACAGTGCTTTATGGTGTGAAACGGTCCCTCTCTTTCCCCCTCCTCTCCCCCCATCCCCGCTGTCCTTCTCTCCTGTTCCCTGTCTCTAGGCATGGCTTTGAGACCGTGGCCCTCCGATTCTAGCACCTGTCAGACTCACCTGGAGGGGTTATTAAAATATAGATTTCTTGGCTTTCCCCCCAGAGTTTCTGATTCAGGTTTTTAGGAGCAGAGATGCACGATTTGCAATTCTAACGAGCTCCCTGGTGAGTCTAATTGAGCAGGACTGGCCCTCACACTCTGAGAAGCCCCTGGAAAGATTTTCCTCTGCGAGCTCCTATGGTGGGAAGTCACTGTATTCAGTGACCACTTTTACCTTCAATGTTTATGAATATTTTTCAAAAAAATGTTATTTGGTTAAGATGTATATTTAAATATAAATACATATATAAAAATATAAATATTACATGCATCTATAATAATAAAAGCGTAATATGCTAATTAGACCAGACATCTTTTCTGATGACCTTCAGGATGAAGCCAGGGCTTCGAGGGAAACCCGGCTGGCAGCCGGGGGAAGGAAGGCCTACTCTTGCATGATTTTGTGCATCGGGCCTCTAGTATATCATAAAATCATATGTACAAATATTATATTTAAACAAGTAACTAGCTTTGTTACTGTACCATTTCCCTAAACCTTGACGTATTTTTGCTGTCCACGGCTGGCAGCCGGGGGAAGGAAGGCCTGCTCTTGCATGATTTCGTGCATCGGGCCTCTAGTATATCATAAAATTATATGTACATATATATTATATTTAAACAAGTTACTAGCTTTGTTACTGTACCATTTCCCTAAACCTCGACGTATTTTTGCTGTCCACAAGCTGTCTTCCTCTGAGAGGCGATTTAAACTTTCCTGCCCTGATTGTGTGTGTGTCCGTTTCATGTTACATGTTCTCTGATGGGGTTTATCCCAAAGCTAATGTCCTCGCTGGGAGCCTGTTGCTGCTTGCTGAGTAGATGGTGCCTTTTTGAACATCAGACAGTGGCCTGTCCCCCCGAGATCCCCCTGGACCCCCCACGCTGAGACAGAGGTCACCCCTGCCCGCTGCCTCCACGCCTACCCAGATGCATTTCTCGGCGTCTGTGTTCCTAGCTCTCAGGGTCCTTTTGTTTGTTTTATATCCGGCACAGAGCACATGGCTGGGTTCTGTCTGTTTAGTTATCTTTATTTTTTTATTTTATTTATTCTTTTGTAATTTTGTTGTTGTTAACCCTCACCCGAGGATATTTTTCCATTGCTTTTTAGGGAGGGTGGAAGAGAGAAGGAGAGACAGAGAGAAACATCGATGTGAGAGAAACACATCGATTGGTTGCTGCCCACATGCACCCCAACCAGGGCCCGTGCTGGGGAGGAGCCTGCAACCGAGGCACCTGCCCTTGACCGGACTCAAACCCGGGACCCTCTGGTCTGCAGGCCGACGCTCTATCCATTGAGCCACACCGGCCAGGGCAGTTATTTTTTATTTTATCATTAACTTTATTTTAGTCTCAGAATGTAATATGACGAACAACCAATGCACACACACGACGATGTGTTTGAGATGGTGTTGATATGATTTTCTCACTTTTTCACGTTATTCTCCCCCCCCCACACTCGTTCTTCGAATTGTTGAAGATTCCCCCTCTTTCTCTCTCTCCGTTTTAAAATCTGTCCATATCTATTCCTACTCTTTGAGTCATACATTAAAGACACATTTGAGTTTGTGTTCTATTTCGACATTAATAACGACAAAGCACAGCGCCCTGACATTCCTACCCTCTCCCTCCACACCCCCCCTCCCCCGCCCAGCCCGTCTCCCTGAGCCCAGCAAAAGACACATTTGAGTTTGTGTTCTATTTCGACATTAACAACGACAAAGCACAGCACCCTGACATTCCTACCCTCTCCCTCCACACCCCCTCCCCCACCCAGCCCATCTCCCTGAGCCCAGCCCGTGGGCAGGCTCCCGTGTGAGACCTAGGCTCCTCCCCTCTCCAGTACTGAGGTCAGGGCTCCGCTCTAGTCCTGGTCAGAGAGAGGAAGGGAGAGGGAGAGAGAGAGAGAGAGAGACATCAGTGCTGAGAGAGAATCATTCATCGGCTGCTTCCTGCATGCCCCACACTGGGGGTCAAGCCCGCAACCTGGGCATGTGCCCTGACCCAGAATCGAACCGTGACCTCCTGGTTCATAGGCTGATGCTCAACCACTGAGCCATGCCAGCTGAGCTCCTATCACATCCTGTATATGGCACAGATATCCCATCACCTTCCCCCCAAATGAATATCCAGTCAAAACTACGTTCAAAGAAAGAGAAAAAGAGGGGAAACTGAATTTTTCAGTCGATGAGTAAGCATCATTCAATTACCACACTGTTCCTTACAGAACAAAGGAGGCCTGGGAGACAATTGCACGCCTGTGGTTTTGCAACGCAGTTTGAAATGTCCTCCGGTTTTCAAATCATGTTCTGCCCTAGAAGAAACAGACTTGTCTGCTGAACTAGCCCAGCGTGCTCTTCAAACATCACCCGCCCCACCATTTAGAATGTGTGTAATGTTTAGGGATCTTACTGAGCTGGAAAATGGAGAGATGTGCCTTTTTTCCCCTACGATTTGTTCTTCACTCGTCTTCCAGTCGAGTAGGAAATACCGCTCGGCAGCTGAGAGTCGGTGAAAAGGCGGCGGCTGCCCCTGGTACCCATGAGCAAGAGCTGCGAGCGGTGAGGACGTGCAGGTGTCAGAAGAAACGTGTGTTAAACTGCGTCTGCAAAGCAGCAGTAAAGAGTCCGTCCCCAAACTGAAAACACGGGTGAGACATCGCACACCTTGATTGAAAACGGCACAGGGCTGTGCAAATTTTCCCGCAGCGAGCTCAGGTGTCAGCGGGCTTAGCATCCACCGGAAAATTACAGCCGCTCGAAGGACGTGGGAAACCCATTATTTATCAGCAGTAACTGCTGCCTGCGGCCTCGGGCAAGTCAGACCACCTCCTAGGACCACGTTTCTCTGCAGCCGAGTTCTCGGTACAGCATGGCTCTGCCTTCATGAAACAGAACCTCATGAGCGTCTCATCTTTGTGGGCGGTTCTGGGCACTGGGGGAGCCGGCTTTTCAAACAACGTGCCCCTTGCTTGTTTGGGGGGGCTCCTACCCATTCCTCTCTCCAGCCCTCTGCTGCTGCAAAGAGGGTGCCATCTCCCCACACCCAGGCCACGTCCTCCTGGCACCAGGAATGCTCATTCAGACCCAGGCTGCTTTACGCATACTGAGACCCTGAGTCACTGTGTTAGTTATTTCTCTGAAAGAAATCGTTTTGTATTTTTAAAAATATATTTTATTGTTTTTTACAGAGAGAACGGGAGAGGGATAGAGAGTTAGAAACATTGATGAGAGAGAAACATTGGTCAGCTGCCTCCTGCACACTCCCTACTGGGGATGTGCCCGCAATCAAGGTATATGCCCCTGACCAGAATCAAACCCGGGACCCTTCAGTCCACAGGCCGACGTTCTATCCACTGAGCCAAACCAGTTAGGCTGAAAGAAATTGTTGTACTTTGAATATTTCTTGCCACTCCCTTCTGGCCTGCCAAGTTTCTGTTGAGAAATGAGCTGACAGTCTTATGGGTGCTCCCTTGTAGGTAACTGACTGCTTTTCTCTTGCTGCTTCTAAGATTCTTTGCCCCACCCTGCTGGAGTGTCTCCGTGGTTGAGCATCAACCTGTGAACCACGGTTCACTTCCTGATCAGGGCATATGCCCGGGTTTCAGGCTCAATCCTCAGTGGGGGTGTGCAAGAGGCAGTTGATCAATGATTCTCTCTCATCATTGATGTTTCTTTCTCTTTCTCCCTCTCCTTTCCTCTCTGAAATCAATACAAATATATATTTTTAAATAAAGATTGTTTGTCTTTAACCCTTGGCATTTCAATTATGATGTGTCTTGGTGTGGGCTTCTCTGGGTTCCTCTTGTTTGGGACTCTCTGTGCTTCCTGGACTTGTAAGTCTATTTCTTTCACCAGGTAGGGGAAGTTTTCTGTCATTATTTCTTCAAATAGGTCTTCAATATCTTGCTCTCTCTCTCTTCTCCTTCTGGCACCCCCATGATGCGAATGTTGGTGCACTTGAAGTTGTCCCAGAGGCTCCTTACACTAGCCTCATTTTTTTTCTTTTTTCTTTTTGCTGTTCTGATTGGGTGTTTTTTGCAATAGTATAAAAAAATAAAAGAAACTGTCCTATTTTATAAGGCTGAGTAAAATATTATCATATTGGTAGAGTTAAAATAGCTAGGGAAATCACAGAATTTATGGTCATGGGGCAACCTGCATTAAACAAATCTAACATTTTAAAGTCATTTGGGCCTGGTCAGTATGGCTCAGTGGTTGAGCATCAACCTATAAACCAACAGGTCATGGTTTGAATACAGGCCAGGGCAAATACTTGGGTTGCAGGCTTGGTCCCCAGTGTGGGGTGTATAAGAGCTAAGCAATCAATGATTCTCTCTCATCATTGATGTTTCTATCTTCCTTCTTCTCTGTTCCTCTCTGAAATCAATTATATATATTTGTGTGTGTGTGTGCACAGCTCACACACTGCAGTGTGTGTGGTAGGTCTGGTTAGGTTGAAGGGTACGCTCTTCTTGTTCTTCTTGATTTGTTTTCATGTGTGAGGAGGTTTTCCTTTAAACACATATTCTTTCTGATGTAATTAAACATAAAGGTTTTAGAATAACAGTGATTCCAATTTTGGAACCATTTGGCTATCCATCTAGACCCCAAAGTCATCCTGTATAATAAAAGGCTAATATCCAAATCAACTGAATGGTGGAACAATTGGTCGCTATGACACTCACTGACCACAGGGGGCAGACGCTCCATGCAGGAGCTGCCCCCTAGTGCTCAGTGCACTCCCACAGGGGGAGCGCCGCTCAGCCAGAAGCCGGGCTCACAGCTGGTGAGCTCAGCAGCATGGCGGGAGCCTCTCCCACTTCCACAGCAGTGCTAAGGATGTCTGACTGATGGCTCCCATACTGCAAGAGGGTGCAGGCTGGGCTGAGGACCCCCCCCCCCGAGTGCACGAATTTCATACACTGGGCCTCTAGTATCCTTGTAAAATCCACCCTCTTCCCCCCAAATACAAAACAACAACAGCCAAAAGAAATCCTGTTGCTCTGAAAACACAGAAAGACACCAGACTTTGCTGTCAAGGACTGTCCCCCAGTTTAAGTGACTGCTCCCCACCCCCAGCCCCGACTGTGGGCTCAGCAGAGAGGTGACACATTGATCTTGGGCGTCAGCACCATTCTACTGATGGTGCTCACGTGTCATGCTGCAAATTAGCGGAGACTTATTAACAGCAATTATATATGATGCTATTAGCAGTCAGCGAAGACGGAAAGTAATGGCCTGACGGAAAGCTGGGGCCCTAATGGCCCTGTCTCCCCGGTAATGGATCTCCCTCCATCTCACCTACACCCAGCCAGACGCGGGATCAATAGAATCTCAGGCTTAGAAAAACTGCTCGCCTGCAGGATACCGATACCTAAGTTAGGACTCATTACACAGATGTTTAACTTAATGAGTGGAAAATATGCATCAAGCCAAACAGTTATTCCCTAAGGCCAGGGTTCATGCCATTTCATCCCCAAACACTAGGGCTGTTTTATTTTTTTTATTTCTAGATGTGAACAGACCATCTTGTAACTGTGATATTTGCTTTAAATGGTCTCATTTTGGCTTGTGTTTTGCTTTTTATGACACTGTTATGTTACAGAGAATGGATTGGGCGTGAGTGGGTCATTGCACCAATTGCACAACACGGCAATAGTTGCGTAACCCAATTACCAGGACAAAGTCTGAGGAAAAGGCGCAGCTGCAGCCGCCTGAGCGCTCCTCTGGCGGGAGTTAACCTGGTTTGGGCTCTTGATTCTGCAGAGCTTGTGGGAATGTCAGTGCCTCACATCGATCTCAGCCGCGCATTGGAGGGGACGGCGGCCCCGGGAGGGCTCAGGGCTTCGCGTCTTTCCCGATGTTCTCGGCAGAAGCCAGTCTGGCATCCAGGCGGGGTGCATGTAGGAACCCACTCCGATGAAGGTGGACTGTTTCTGAGGACGTGTAGGGTGCACGAGATTTGCCGCAATCCACGCGTGAAGCAAAGCTTTGTAAGCTCGTACCCCTCCTCCTTATGCGTCCATCACCCTCTCAGTGAATGAAGAGAGGTATCAGCTGCAACTTCTAATGGCATTGAAACGAAAAATCAGAGGCTGCCAGTGAGAAACTGTTTTGTTACAGCGACCACAGTCCCCAGGTTCACGGAGCGCAGACAGGGGGGCCTTCAGGCCCTCGAGCAGGGCTCTCACTTAGCAAACTATCTTTTAAATTTAAGCGTCCATAGGTCATGGGACGTGAGGCAATAGACACACTCAGGCACAATTAGCTGGGAGTGAAAATGGTACAGACTTTTGGGGGCACAATTTGTTATCATCTTCTACCCCCGTGGTTGGCAACCTGCGGCTCGCGAGCCACATGCGGCTCTTTGGCCCCTTGAGTGTGGCTCTTCCTAAGCCTTAGGAGTACCCTAATTAAGTTAATAACAGTGTACCTACCTATATAGTTTAAGTTTAAAAAATTTGGCTCTCAAAAGAAATTTCAATCGTCGTACTGTTGATATTTGGCTTGTTGACTAATGAGTTTGCCGACCACTGCTCTAACCTAAACCACACATGACTGTTGACGTAGCAATTCTATCCGTGAGGACCATACATTATGTGAATGTACTCACAGATGTTTTTCAAGATCTGTGGCAACGTAGCTTAGCTTGAAACAGCAGAATTAGCTTACATTCAGAATGCAAAATTAGTCGAGTGATTGTTCAATAATCTATAGCACATGCACAGGAGTTGGGTCTGCAGATACTGAGAGGGAGTATTTTCAAAATGTATTATTATAATTAAAAATGAATCCAGCCCTAACTGGTTTAGCTCAGTGGATAGAGCGTCAGCCTGAGGACTGAAGGGTCCCAGGTTCGATTCCGGTCAAGGGCATGTACCTTGGTTGTGGGCACATCCCCAGTAGGAGGTGCGCAGGAGGCAGCTGGTTGATGCTTCTCTCTCATCGATGTTTCTAACTCTCTATCCCTCTCCCTTCCTCCCTGTAAAAAAATCAATAAAATATATATATTTTTAAAAATGAATCCAGCCCTGGCCATGTGGATCAGTTGATTGGAGTGTCGTCCACACACCAAAAGGTTGTAGGTTTGGTTCCTGATTGGGGTGTGTACCAGAGGCAGCCAATTGATGGCTCTCTCTCACATTGATCTCTCTCTCTCTCTCTCTCTCTCTCTCTCTCCCCCCCCCATCCTGTCTCCCTTAAAAAAAATCAAAAACATATCCTCAGATGAGATTTTAAAAAATAAAAACTGAAATCCAGACAAGATATAGTGTATGATTCCAATCTATCTATCTATATATATAAGAGCCAAAGTGACCATATGACCGGACGACTGGACAACTGGCCTGTAGCTATGACATGAACTGACCACCAGGGGACAGATGCTTAATGCAGGAGCTGCCCCCTGCTGGTCAGTGCACTCCCACAGCCAACCTCCCGCAACCAGCCAACCTTCCGTGGCCCCTCCCCCTGGCTGACCGGCCGGCCCCAATAGGCCTTGACTGGGACTTGGTGAGATAGCCCCAATTGGCCCCTATCACCAGCCAAGCCAAGGGATCCCACCCATGCACAATTTTGTGCACTGGGCCTCTAGTATATATAAAAACCTAAGCGACCAAACAACCAAACCTCTGGTCGACCAGTTGCTATGACGCGCACTGACAGGGGGCAGACACTCGACACAGGAGCTGCCCCCTGGTGGTCAGTGCACTCCCAGAGCAGGAGCAATGTATAGCTGACCAACAGGTGCCAGACATCGGGCATACGGCTGGCGAGTGCAGCACACTACTGAGTGGCAGGGGCAGGCACAGCGGGGTTGGGATGAGCGGGAGTGGCATGACACCTGGCCCGGGCTCGGGCTCCTCCCCCGCCTGCTGCTTTGCACACTACTACATCCCTCGGGGAATATTGGACTGCCAGTTTCGGCCCAATCTCCACAGGCCTGTCCCAATCCCCTGAGGGATTCCAGATTGCGAGAGGGCACAGGCCAGGCTGAGGGACCTCACCAATGCACGAATTCGTGCACCGGGCCTCTAGTGTATGAATAAAAGTTAAGAGGGAAAAAAATTTAAAAATAGAGGATGGGAAGGCGTGGTTTACCCTCCTGGAGGTGAATGCAGAATTCTTTAAAACAAGTTAATTTTATTGCTCAGGATTATATTGTTCTTTTATGGTTAACTTCTTCATCACATCTATATGCAAATTTTATTTTAAACAATATTACAAAAATATTTCCATGGAATTATGGGCTAGTATTTTTCATAAACACATCTTTTTAAAAAAAGAATAATGGCCAGTATATATGTGTCTAATTATTCATAAAGTAATGTATAAGATATAAATGTTCATTCTTACATAAATTTATAAAATATATTTTTATTTACTTAGTATGTTTTTGGTGGCAAAACCATTTTTAATTATGTAAACTCCTTTGCTGAAATGATTCTTTCCTGGATTAGAGAATTTCAATCCCGAGATATTTGACCATTGTGAGTTTCCAAAACACAGAAAATAAATGTTTGGTTATCAAAAACACTATCCTACCTCTTAGGATGATTTTGTTAATAACTTTAATGAAAATAAACATATAAAATTGAGTTATATTAGACAAATAACTCGTTGGACCCCTATTACAAAATAGAGTCGTGGAGTACATTTAAAGGTAGATGTGTCAAATGTATATTATAATATTCAGAATTTCTGAAATAATCTGTGGTGAAATCTAGTCCTAAAATTATGGATTTCAAGGGCCACATTATCTTGAGTCTTATGTCATAATATACTATATTGTAATCTGCTTACCTCAGTGTCTGGACTCGAGTGAAAATACTTAATGATCTTTCCACTGGAAGTAATGGCAGCAGCGAGAAGGATCTGTTAGTTATGAGTTGGCACCTATCATTTCCGTTTTTATTTATTTGTTTTTTTAAATATTTTTATTGATGTCAGAGATGAAGGGAGAGGGAGAGAGAGAGAGAGAAACATCACTGATGAGAGAGAACCATGGATCGGCTGCCTCCTGCACGCCCCACACTGGGGATCGAGCCCGCACCTGGGCATGTGCCCTGACCAGGAATCGAACCCTGACCTCCTGGTTCATAGGTTGATGCTCAACCACTGAACCACACCAGCTGGGCTGCTGGTGCTATTTCTACACACTGAAGCAGTGACCTTGCAGGAAAACAAAGTTTAATAATCAAACATTCAACTTCTTCATTAACAAATAATAATAAACTATAATAATAAAAGCAGCAAAGTGACCTTCCAGACATCTTTCTGGAGGAAGCCGGGGCTGCGAGGGCTGAGGCAAGCCGCCACAGCGAGGGCCTAGCCCCTCGCATGAATTCCGTGCATCGGGCCGCTAGTAAATAAATAAAGGTACATGTCTCAACGTTATCCTTCGTATATCCGACTGGACTTCCTGCACTGTCCGGTCTGCTCATCCTGCTTCTATGCGGATGATTCTGGCTCTGAAACCAGACAGCCAAGGGGTCCGGCCACCTGTCACTACCTGAGCCAATTCAGCAGAGACAGGGTTGGATCCTATATGAGCATTATATCCATAGACATATGCTTTGTACCCTCATATGCCAGCTGCTTATATGGGGTAGAAAGACAAAGATTACACGGGGAAGTGCGCTGTGCAGGCAGGGGTGGGACTCCATTGTTTGGATAATAGGCAGTTCTTGAATGAGATGAACCGCATTCCAAAGTTGACTCCCAGGTCCCAGGGGCGTATGTCTCCCAGCCAGGTTAGAATGTCCTTTCTTTAACCAGAATAGGCAATCATGGTTAGCAGAGCATGATTAATATTTCCCATAACCATAGCCAGTCCCCAATATTCTATTTTTCTCCCTAACACTGCTATTCTTTTCTTTAACTTTCAGCACAAGAATGTCTCTTCTGTCTGAAAAATCTGAGTTTTTTCTTTGCAAACATACAGAAAAAAATGAAAAGGACTCTTTCTTAATCAGGGCCTTTCTCAACCTACCCACACCTACACCTACACCACACCTACCCTCACCTACCCTCACCTACCCTCACCTACCCTCATCTACACTTACCCTCACCTACACCCACCCACACCTATACCTACCCACACCTACCCACACCTACCCTCACCTACCCTCACCTACCCTCACCTACACCTACCTTCACTTACACCCACCCACACCTACCCTCATCTACCCTCAGCTACACCTACCCTCACCTACACCTCTACCTACATCTACACCTACTCACACCTACCCTCAGCTACACCTACCCTCACCTACACCTATACCTATCCACACCTACACCTATACCACACCTACCCACACCTACCCTCAGCTACACCTACCCTCACCTACACCTATACCTACATCTACACCTATACCTACACCTACCCTCACCTACCCTCAGCTACACTTACCCTCATCTACACCTACCCTCACCTACACCTATACCTGCCCACACCTACACCTATCCACACCTACATCTACCCCCACCTACACTTACACTCACCTACACCTATCCACACCTACATCTACCTACACCTACACATACCCCCACGGACACCTATCCACGCAGAACCTAGATGGGTAATGACAGCATGGGTGGCAGTTGCAAAGGGAAAGAAAAGAGAACAACTCAGGAAATGACCGCATACGGGTCACTCCGAAACAACTCCCATAGACATGGGATAGGTCTCATTTGAACTTGCCTCCTCGTCTTCATGGCAAGGGGGAGAGACCCACATTGTATCATTTCCACATCAGTCAATAACGCTGATCTCAGAACTGTACACACATTCAGGTGGGCTGCACAGCTCCCCTGTGTCACCCCTGTGAGTGGAGAAGGCCCCTGCCTGACCTCCGTTTCCATGTGCATCTCTCCATGGCGCTGATGGAGTGACGTGTGCAGCGTCGCTGTGCTCAGGCCTGTGAGGAGGGAGCAGAGCCGTGATTCAATCAGGAGCCGCCTGGCCCAGTGCCCTTAGGTCAGGACCCCGGGCTCAGGCCGAGGCACAGGAGCTGTGGGGATCTGTATCAGGTGCCCCACCAGCTCAGACGCCTGAGCCAAGCACCCCTTTGTGTGCCAGGAGGAGCCGCTCTCAGGCTTCAGAGGGAGCTGTCCTCCCCAGAGCCCGTTGATCAGGTTTGTCTGTTGCTCTAAATGCCCTCGTCCGAGCGGTTCTGGGCAGGAAGCCACATTCACTTCAACTCTAGCAGGTAATGACCACGCATTCGGCACAGAGGACTCTCAGGAGACATGGGAAACGACGTGGGTATGGTTCTGCCCTGGTATCAAAAACTGGCAATAGCCCGGCCGGCGTGGCTCAGTGGTTGAGCTTTAACCTGTGAACCAGGAGGTCACGGTTCAATTCCCCGACAGGGCACAAGACCAGGTTGCGGGCTCGATCCCCAGTCGGGGGCGTGTAGCAGGCAGCCTATCAATGATTCTCTCTCATCATTGATGTTCCTATCTCTCAATCCTCTCCCCTTCCTCTCTGAAATTAATAATATATATATATTAAAAACTTGGTGATAATTTAACAAATATATCATTAAAGAATTGCTGTTCTCTCAACAATAAGATGAAAATGTGAGAAAAGACGTAGGCATGAATGAAGGCATGAATAAGTAAGAGGGAGTCTGACGTAAAACAAATCATAAAGAGCAGAGGTTATGGGGACCCCCTTTGTATTCAGTACTTCCGACAGCAACGGTGTCCTTGTGGGCTGCCATTTGAGAGTGGTGAGCAAATACTATCATGATTATGTCTGTGAATAAAAACTTGTAAACCAGTTGGGGCAGAGAGTCTGGGTCTGAAAGATGCCAAAGGTTTTTACACTTGAGGTCCAAGCATCAGGGAAAAACACCAACAGTCATCTCCTCCCCGCAGGGCGACAGTCCTACTCATGGAATCGGGCAGATGTAGGCAGCTGGCTTCCCATAGTCCAGTGACTGTGATGAACTCCTTCTCAGATGGCCTTTTAGATAAAGACTCGGAGAACATGCGCATCTGGGGAAAGTGTGTGGTCCCTGAAGTACCTGGGCAGCAAGACACTCGAGCCAACTGCAGAAGCTGGGGTCAGCGCAGCCCAGAGTGCATCCAGCTGTTTCAAACCTGAGGTGCGAGCCCCCCCGAAAACAGCAGGGATTCCCTGATGGATTCCTGTAGACCAGTGGTTCTCAACCTTCTGGCCTTTTAAATACAGTTCCTCATGTTGTGACCCCCAACCATAAAATTATTTTCATTGCTACTTCATAACTGTAATGTTGCTACCGTTATGAATCAAAATGTAAATATCTGATATGCAGGATGGTCTTAGGCAACCCCTGTGAAAGGGTCATTCGACCGCCAAAGGGGTGGCGACCCACAGGTTGAGAACCGCTGCAGTAGACTGTGGATTGTAGATTCCGCTTAGGAATGTGTTAGGCATGCAAACTGGAAGGAAAAAATGAGCTGAAAGCCACTCATTCTGTAGTATCTGAAATAGTCGTTAAGCATTGCAGAACTGAGCTAATTTATTCAATATGTCGAAGACAACAATGATGAGGGCGTGCTTTTATGATATGTAAAACCTTCGTAAACCTGAGTGTGTGGTGTGTGGGGTTTTTTTTTTAAATTTTGGAGTCTAATAATATCTCATCCTCCATACTTTTTGTTGTCTGGCTAAATCATGATAGGAGAATATTGTGATAGGAAACGTCTGTATTTCTTAATTCTTAGCAAACACTGTCATTGTAATAGATCATGTGTTTTTCACCCAAACCCTTTCTCATTCTTTCCATTAAAAAGGCAAAGGGCAAAAATGAATAAAATGTTGGACCTAAATCCAACGTCATCAGTAATTACATTAAGTGGACTCTACCCCTCCATTCTACCCCCAAACAGCTCCACAGTTTACTATTAAGTGTACATGTACCCACAGCACGACATAGAAACCTTACTCCTAAGTATCTAACGGAGAGAAATCAAAATTATGCCCACAAAAACCTGGATGTAACTGCCACTTGTAGCTTTATCCACAATTGCCCCAAACTGGAAATACCCAATGCCTAGAACTGGTAAAGACATGTTTAAAAATCTGAAAACCCATCCAATGGGATACTCCTCAGAATAAAAGCAAACTCGATGCCGATCACTTACTCTGATCAAATAAGCAGGAAATAAGCAGGATGCACTGTGCTGTTCTTTGGTTACGTTTACCTGAAGTCCTGGGAAAGTGAAACTGTGGCAACGATGGGCGGTCGCCATGGGTGGGAGTGAGAGGGTGGGCTGACTACAGAGGGGGCAGGAGGGGTTGTTGGGGGCTATTAACATTGATCTACATCTTGAGCCCGGGCCAGTGTGGCTCAGTTGGTTGGAACATCATCCCATGCACCCAACGGTGGCGGGTTCGATTCCCAGTCAAGACACATACCCAGCTTGCCAGTTCTATACTGAGTCGGGGTACATGCAAGAGGCAACCTGTAGATAGTTCTCTCACATCCATGTTTCTCTCTCTCTCTCTCTCTCTCTCTCTCTCTCTCTCTTTCTCTCCCCTGAGGTCCTGACCCTGTGCTCTGTGAGAAGCAAGCACAGCATGGGAGGAGGGTGAGAACCTGAGACCTGGGGGCAGTAACTGGCTTCCTCGCTGTGTAATCTGTTCATTTTACATGTTCTCTCCGTGTAATCTGCTCACCTTACTTGTTCTCCCCGTGTAATCTGCTCACCTTACGTGTTCTCTCTGTGTAATCTGCTCGCCTGACGTGCTCTCTCTGGTGTAATCCGCTCGCCTTATGTGTTCTCTCTGTGTAATCCGCTTGCCTTACGTGTTTTCTCTGCGTAATCCGCTCGCCTTACACGTTCTCTGTGTAATTCGCTCACCTTACGAGATTGCGATGATGCAGGAGAGGATCCTGACCAGCAAGGAAGCCACTGTCCGGGCGGCAGGCCCACGGGGATGGGAGAGGAATTCCAGGAGCCCCCACCCTAAGCCTTTAGTGCCCCCTCTTGCTTGTTAAATGCCCTTAATGTCATTTTTAAAACTTTGTGCAGCGTCAGGTCCTGCTAGCGTTACAAGTTGGAACCCAAGCCATCGAGACGTTGCGTGTGGGTTGCGAGCGCCGTGGCCCCGCCGCTGCCTGGATGAAGGGCTCGCAGACGCCTCCATCCGGGACGCCCCTGGGCCTGGAGGGAACATGGCAGGTGTCTGCTCTGTCTTTCTCTTTCTCCCGCTGGTCCATAAACTGAGAGGCGTCTGATCTACGGACAGTCCTTGTGTTCCACCCTCTACCGATGGTTGTGCGATGTGGTGGTGGGTGGGTTGTTGATCAGGTTTAACCAACGGCCACTTGATTCATCAAGTCCCTCCTCAGCTGCCTTCCATTTCCGATGAGCACACACCATGTGTAATTAGTTGTTTTACTCCCGCAGGCCATGTGCTGCCGAATTCTAATTAAGTAACACTTGCTGGTTACTTAATTGCTCTCAATCCCAACGGGGGCCCCACGATCAAAGTCATATCATCACTCTGACCGAATCGTCTGCCTACGCTCAGCCCCCAATCCTGGTACCTAAACGTCCACGCCACTTTGGGTAACTTCCAGAAATGCCAGCTGAGCCCGGCCAGTGTGGCTCAGTGGCTGCGTGTCCGCCCATGAACCCAGGGGTCCTTGGATGGATTCCCAGTCAAGGCAGCTGCTTGGGTTGCAGGCTGGATCCCCAGTAGGGGGCGTGCAAGGGGCAGCCGATGGATGTTTCTCTCAGCGATGTTTCTATCTCTCTATCCCTCTCCTTTCCTCTCACTCTAAAAAAAATCAATAAAAACATATTAAAAATTAAACATAAAAAATATATAGTAATTACACAACACGCGTCATGCTTTCCCGTCACGCAGTGTAGGTGTCATATACAGGGCTCCTCACTTGCACATACAAAGATGCTGACATAGAGGGCGCCTTGCACATCAAAGGCAGAGTCACAGATAGGAGTGAGTCATACACTTGTTTTAAAATATATTTTACTGATTCAGAGAGGAAGAGAGGGGGACAGAGAGATAGAAACATCAATGATGAGAGAGAACCATTGATTGGCTGCCTCCTGCACACCCTACACTGGGGATCGAGCCTGAAACCCGGGCATGTGCCCTTGACCAGAATAGAACCCGGGACCTTTCAGTCCACAGGCTGACGCTCTATCCATTGAGTCAAACCAGCTAAGGCCATACCCTTCTATCACTATTAGAATCTCTAACTGAGAAAGAAGTAATTCAACTTGCTGACCGTGCAAAATACCAAGATGTCCAATATAAAATACATCGCCTCAGTGCAGAATCCTGGCTGTCAGGGGTGGCAGCCTTTCAAGGGCCATGGGAAACTGGGCCCTTAGGAGATCCCAGATCTACAGGCAAGAACATAATCCAAGTGACTTGAGCGAAATAGAAAAACATATCAAAAAATTATATCCCTTTTAAGAACAGAGCGTCTAAGACTCACTGATTAAACCTAGAAGACTGTTTAGTTCCCGCACGTCATTGGGAAATTAATTATAGAATGTTCTCCCAGGTGCTGCGGGAGGGCTGGGCCCGCGTCAGCCAGTCAATAGGGGCATCAATAATTCAGCAGGCCTGTTGGAGGGTCCAATTACTTGCAACCTTCGGGCACCTTCTCCTGACGGGGAAGAGGGATGCTGCCAGCTCTCCGCACAGCCTCCGTTTGCAGATGTGAGTGCAGGAATGCAAAGGCTAAGTTGCCCGCAAAGACACTGTGTATTTATGTATTTACGCGATGCTTCTTGAAGCGGCCACTGCGAGACCACACTTCTCTCTGTGTGATTCTGTCCCTCGGCCCGCACCTCACCATAATGTGAGCTCCCCAAATCCAAGGACCAATTAGCCGCGGAGTGTCACTCACCTGGGAGAGCCGGCAGGCAGGGCCCGCGGGGGAAATGTCAAGTGGCTGTTGGAACGTGGCCACGTCTGATTAGCGGAGCTGTTTGCAGCACAGCCGGTCTCGGGCAGGTGTAATGGGGCCTGTGTTCCTGACACGGGACGGGAGGAGACAGCTTCTCTAAAACCTCCAGAACGCAGGCCGTGGCGTGGGCGCCGGGCTCCCATTAGTGAGCGTTTGTTGGAGCCAAGACCGTCCAGCGACTAGACCAGTGATGGCGAACCTATGACACGCGTGTCAGAGGTGACGCGCGAACTCATTTTTTTGGTTGATTTTTCTTTGTTAAATGGCATTTAAATATATAAAATAAATAGCAAAAATATAAGTCTTCGTTTTACTATGGTTGCAAATATCAAAAAATTTCTATATGTGACACGGCACCAGAGTTAAGTTAGGGTTTTTCTTTTTTTTAATTTTTTAAAAATATATTTTATTGATTTTTTACAGAGAGGAAGGGAGAGAGATAGAGTTAGAAACATCAATGAGAGAGAAACATCGATCAGCTGCCTCCTGCACATCTCCCACTGGGGATGTGCTTGCAACCCAGGTACAAGCCCTTGACCGGAATCGAACCTGGGACCCTTCAGTCCGCAGGCCGATGCTCTATCCACTGAGCCAAACCAGTTTCGGCAAGTTAGGGTTTTTCAAAATGCTGACACGCCGAGCTCAAAAGGTTCACCAACGTTGGACTAGACCAGCCGTGGGCAAACTACGGCCCGCGGGCCGGATCCGGCCTGTTTGAAATTAATAAAACTAAAAAAAAAAAAGACTGTACCCTTTTATGTAATGATGTTTACTTTGAATTTATATTAGTTCACACAAACACTCCATCCATGCTTTTGTTCCGGCCCTCCGGTCCAGTTTAAGAACCCATTGTGGCCCTCGAGTCAAAAAGTTTGCCCACCCCTGGACTAGACTCTGCCAGATCCTGCTGGACAGTCACTCCCAGCCGCTTCAGCTCTGCATTGAAATAAGCGGATTTTCTCACATAGGTTCACTCTGCTCACGATCAGGCACCTGTCCTCGTGGCTGAGATGGCAAGTTTTCTGTTCATCCACGTCGTCTCTCCTTCACTGGGTGTCAGGGAGTCCCCGCAGCCGGCCTTCCCCATCTCCCTCTGTCCCGGGCTGTGTCATGTATGAAGTCGAGACGAAGAGAACACTTAATGGCATGAATTAGTGCACAGAGCAGTAGATTTCTAACTCTTGTTTCTGAGCAGGAAAGGAGAGATCGGCGACCCGGCGAGAGCCCCCTGGAAGCGTCGCTGTGCTGGGAAAAGGGGCGCAGGGTTCGGGTGTGTGGAAGGGATGCGTATTGACAGGCCCTTCAGAGGTGAGACCTGCGCATGGACCGCCGCCACCCACAGGTGACACTTAAATTGGCGGTGAGAGCTCCATGGCTTGGCCTGAGCAGCTGTGACGGGCTCGCTCCGGGCGGCGCTAATGAGGCTGCTAATGGAGGAGTCAGGACGGAGCTGCTGGGCCGTGTGCAGCGTGAGCTTTGATGTGGTTCCTCTGTGGACATCGCAGAGGAGTAGAGAGACTCCTGCCACTCCAGGGATCTCGTTACCTCCTGGGGATGGGCCCAAACCCTGATTCCAGGCACTAAACTCGCTAATGAACGCCATGCTCTTTTATAACTTCTCGCGAAGCTAGTGGGTTTGTAGTCCGATGCTTATGGCTTAGGAAAAAATGAGAATTATTAATAAAATGTGTTTAGAATGACCATAACCTTGTTTTGTTTTTACACGGAAACATTTTCATTATTTTGGCAGAATGTAAATCATCCAGAAATGCATTTGTTAA
>NW_005370284.1:800692-809678 GCF_000412655.1 Myotis brandtii | reverse complement strand
ATGTGTGTTGTTTTTTTCTTACAAGGGGAAAGAGGAAAAGCAATCGTACTGACATTTCTAGGACTTCATTCTCCAGTGTTCACTGAAAGACTGCTCTCCCTGAAGCCAGGGATGGAGCCGTGAATATTTGCACATCTTGTAACACAGTGTGCCCTGGTCAGAGAGCTCCCAGGTGCCCTCCGGGCGTCGCCATGGCTGGGTTCGCTGGTGCTCAGTGGCCCACACAGTACTGCTGGGGGGATGGGGGGTCGGTGCCCACTGGTCAGAGCAGGTCCCTTCTCATCTGCCTGGCCCCTGCCCAGCGCGCCCACCTGAACGAGGAGAGGAAAGGGGGCTGTGTGGGCTCTCCGGCCCCTGCTCCTGCCAGCGGGAAGGGTGCCTGGTGCCGTGTGGCCCTGAGACACAGGGACGGTGCACAGTGTCCCGTGAGGGTCCCTGCTCCGCGCCGGCTGCCACCCCTCTTCTGACGGCAGGAGCCGTGACTGTCTCCCGGTTACACGAGGTGCCTGTCCTAGCATCGTGCGCCTTATAGGAAACGGGGCGGCCAGGCGGGTCAGGCCTCGAGCGGACGCCCATCCGTGCTGAATGCGCCCTGACCTCTGGGAAGAGTCCGTGGTCCAACACAGATGAGCTCCGTCTTCATTTTACATACAATCCCCTCGATGGGTCTCCCCACAGGCGGGAGCAGTTCCTCCCACCTGCCCCGAGTCCTGGCTGCCTGGGAGGCAGCGCCACGGCCCAGCGACACTGAGGACACGGGAGACGCTGCTCGGATCAGCACCCGCTCAGCCCTGCGTCCCAGGGGAGGGCCAGGCCTCGGCCCTCACGCTGCCGGGGCCACTTGCTTCCTTTAGCTCGTGCCCCTTCAGGGGATGGTCTCTGCGGGTGATGCACCTTCCCAGGGACGCCTATGACCGCCCACGCGTCCTGGGTGCGAGGAAAGGCGATTGCAAGGCTGGGGCGAGCGTGGTCCCCGACAGCGACCGTGCCATCTTCTCTATTCCCCACACGGCACAGGCTCAGGCTCAGGGTCATTCAACACAGACCTGCTCGCCTGCTATGGATGTGCCCGCCTCGGCCAGGAGAGAGCACGAGTGTGTGTGAGTCTTTGTAGCAGCGTCCTGAGAGATCTTTTCTTTTCTTTTAAAAAAAAAAGATATTTTTTGATTCAGAGAGGGAGGGAGAGAGAGAGAGAGAAACGTCAATGATGAGAGAGAGTCATCTACCAGCTGCCTCCTGCATGCCCCCCACTGGGGATGGAGCCTGCAACCCAGGCATGCGCCCTGACTGGCAATTGAACCGGAACCTCCTGGTTCATAGGTTGATGCTTAACCACTGAGCCACACGGGCTGGGTGGGCGTGGGAGACCTTTTCATGGAGCTGCAGAGGGTCAGGGGCCCAAGAAAGAGGAAGCTGGTGAGCAGGCTGACAGGCACCGGCCGGGAGGGTGTTGGGAGGAAGAGAAACAGGAGGGACGTTAATACCTGAAGACATCAAACCGAAGACCCAGAGCCCCGCGTGTCAGTGAAGAGGCCCCATGGGTGGCGGCGCCACAGGGACGGGAAGTGCGGGCAAGACACAGCCCTTCGGAGCTGGTCCTCATGGGCCCAGAGCCCCGGGTCACTGGATGCAGCCGGGACGGGGAACAGGCACCGTGGACGGGGAACAGCCTGCACCGTGCCCTCTGCGTAGCACAGCTCATCCAGCTTAGCTGCTGGCTAATGTTCTGCATCTTTCCTTAAGGAGCCTCTTGTCCGTGACAGCTGAGCAAATATTGCTAAAATGTTCGTTTCCTAACGTAAATGTGCGCAAAACTAAAGACTAAAATGAGAGCTCGTCATACTAAACAAACAAGTAATTTAAATATGCCCCGATTCTTTAATTCAAAAGCCTCCACTGAAGGCACTAGCCCCATCTGACTCTCGTGTTCT
This sequence comes from Myotis brandtii, assembly GCF_000412655.1. Classification (NCBI taxonomy): domain Eukaryota; kingdom Metazoa; phylum Chordata; class Mammalia; order Chiroptera; family Vespertilionidae; genus Myotis; species Myotis brandtii. The sequence goes on along the minus strand of NW_005370284.1, from coordinate 807,747 downwards.
CACCTGGACGATGCATTAGGCCAGGTGTTTAGCCACCCCGCCTCCCCAGGCCCCGGGGGAAGGGGAAGGTTTCAGTCACACTTTCTCAGACTCCCCGCCCCACAGTCTGGGTCCCCCTCTCCTCCCGTGTGGGGGCCATGGTGTGGGAGTCGTCTGTGGGGGTGAGAGGGCGGCAGACCCAGCCCGGCCACTTCTAGGTGGCGGAACGGGGTCACCACCTGACTTCACATGCCCGACGTGCAAAGCATGGGACAGCTGTTCCCTCTGTGAGCAAAGTAAAGCCACACAGTCACCAGCAGAGTGGCTGCCCTCCGCGCAGATGTGCCATGTGCTTGTTTAACACGCCCGTGAGCGTCACGGCTTCACATGGGAGCAAGGTCAGAGGTCAGAGGCATCACTGCTTTCAGTCTCCAGGTTCCTCTAACGGGCGCTCCGTGCAGGCCAGTTAACGTGGTGAACAATCTCATTTCATGGGGCCCAGACACTCACGTTCCTGACTCACAGACCACAGGATGCACTGCGCACATGTACACTCACACACTCACACACACTCACACACAACCATGCACTTACACACTCACACACACACACTCACACACAATCAAGCACTCACACACACACACACACACACTCATACACAATCATGCACTCACACACTCACACACACAAGCATGGAGTCACATACTCACGCACACACACACTCACACACACTCACACACAACCATGCACTCACACACTCACACACACTCACATGCTCTCACACAAGCATGCACTCACACTCACATATACACACACTCACATGCTCTCATACACTCTCACTCACACACTCACACACACTCACTCACTCATTCTCACACACCCACACACTAGCACACTCACACGCACATACACTCACACATACTCTCACTCATACACACTCATATACTTTCACACACTCATACACAACACACACTCAATCACCCTCATCCATACACTAACACACACACACTCACACACTCTCTCACACACACTCACATACTTTTCACACACACATACACATTCTCTCTCTCTCTCTCTCTCTCTCTCTCTTTCTCTTTTTCACACACACACACACACACACACTCACACTATGCACAACTCCTATTAAGAAGAGACGAAAAGGAGGAAAATGTCAGGGCAGGTAAAGTAACAAACCATGAAAAGACGTGTAAAATATACGCAGACACAGGTTTGCTATATTAGTAACAAATGAAAGCTTGCATCTAGTAGAAACAGCCCCCAGACAAGCAGGCCAAAAGAAAATAAAAGTGTTTGTCTTAAAAACATTAAGTACAAAAATTAAGACAAGGCTGATATGCTGTTTGTACACCAAACTGAGATCGATCCTCAACCATTAGGAACGTGTGCTGCTTGGCTTGAACGTAGAGAAGAAAACATCCTAAGATGACAGTGCCGTGTGTCGCTGGTCGCAACAGAGGTAAGAGCAGCGAAAGGAAGCTCAGAAAGCGCTGAGTCAGAAGCTGCGCCGATTTGGTGCTACGGACATTCGTTTCATAACTTCTGAAATAAATGTTGATATTTTACATGTCGAATTTGATCCTAAACTCTGGATCTGGGAATAGAACTGACTGCATTACTAGATGGATGGGTAGATGGCTGGATGGGTAGATAGATAGGTGGGTAGATAGATAGGTCAATAGGTAGATAGGTGGGCAGGTGGATAGGTGGGGTAAGTGGGCAGGTGGATAGGTGGGTAGGTAGATAGGTGGGTAGGTGGATAGGTGGGCAGGTGGATAAGTGGGGTAGGTGGGCAGGTGGATAGGTGGGCAGGTGGATAGGTGGTAAGTACATAGATGGGCATGTGGATGGGTGGGTAGGTAGATAGGTGGGTAGGTGGATAGGTGGGTAGGTGGATATATGGGTAGGTGGATGCCCACTCCTCCCAGAAGTGACCACCAGGATGGAGGGCTCATCAGGCATCTAGTTTGGGTCAAGTTGCACATGGAGCCAGGATGGAATGATAGTTGTCACAATGGGTTACCTGTCAGGTGCACGTGGAGACAGGAAGAGGGGTGGTAGTTGTAATGATGAGCTCCCTGTCAGGTGCATGTGGAGCAGGAAGAGGAGGAGGTATTGTCACGATGAGCTCCCTATCTGTCAAGCCTTTTCTCTTTTCTACACATTTTTCATGACAATCTGTCTGCTATAAATGTCATCCCTAAATTAGTGATCCCAAATCTGTGTCACTGGTTCAACTTTCTCGGCTAAGCTTCAAATCCATATTTAAAGGATTCATATGAACCTTGATCAGTGGCGGGGGGGGGGGGGGGGGCACACCCCGGCCTGCATCCTCTCCAATCTGGGACCCCTTGGGGGATGTCTGACTGCCGGTTTTGGACCGATCCCAGGCCTAAATCAGCAGTCGGACATCCCTCTCACAATCCGGGACTGCTGGCTCCTAACTGCTCGCCTGCCTGTCTGCCTGATTGCCCCTAACCACTCCCCTGCTGGCCTGATCGCCCCCAACTGCCCTCCCCTGCTGGTCATCTTGTGGCGGCCATCTTGTGATGACATGGGGGTGGCCATCTTTCGACAACATGGTGGCGGCCACCTAGGCTTTTATTAGTATGGATATCTGTGGCAAACACAAACTCCACACAACAAAATGCTAACGGCAGATGTCACATTGACTTTATGCCACTTACTGAAATTTAACCCATTCTACATCTGTCCCAACGTCCATGAGGCATTGGGAGACATCAACTCCCGAATTGAGTCAAAGGTCCCAGGGTCATGGAAACCCCCACCGTGGCCGGCGTGGTGGGCTCATGCTTGTCTCTGCCAACATGGGTGTGTTCTAAGCCCAGGGGGTTCCTGAGAAAAGGGGGCAGGAGTAAACATCTTTGTCAAACATCTCTCAGCCTCGCCACACGCTGAGCTGGGGCGGCTGGAGCCTCCTGATCCACGTGATGTGTGCCCCCTCCAAGGGCTCGTCTGCCCCCACACTGCACACCCCAGACCTCAATCCCCTCCCATCTGCATGGAGTTGGGCCACAGACCCTATATCTCCTCAGGGTTAAGGCTGTTTTATTTTGAATCAAGAATGTGTAAGAAACGGGTTACGTGCTAACATTTCAACACAGATGGTCTCAGATAAAAATCTGGATTTACAGCTTCTCCTGAAAAATGGAACATCTGGCCCTGCCTGGGCCTCCATGTCGTCCTGTAAAGGAAGTTGAGCAACGCTCCCTAATTCATGAGGCTCCCGTGCACCAGGCACAGCGCCTAGCTCTCTCCCCTCGTCTGTTCATACTTCTTCACCCCTCCCTGTTGGCAAATGCCACTCCCAGCCAACTGCGGATTTTCAAAAATGAGGAAAAAATTTAATAACGGGCATTAAGACAAACATCTGCGTTGTCATACTTTCCCCATCTAGTTCCTCTCTTAGCCACATACAAAGCAGCTATCTAACATTTGGGAGAGAAGTAATTAAATGTAATTCAACATTTTAAGCTGTCACCCAGTCACATCGCTTATACTTTATTTATTAGAGATTTAGGTTCAACAGATCTTTCAATATTTTTCAGGCATTCAAGATACTTATTTATCTATCCATCAAACAGACAGGTTTCTTTCCTAATAGTGTACATACCACTGCAAGTTACTTTCACCAGTACTGCTGATTATTAAAATGATGATAATGGTGATGAATTACTCAGCTGTTTAAACATTTCTGTCATCAGATTCTCTCCTTTTTATCACAAGTTGCAAAACCACAAATTCACTGTATGATATGGATTATTAAGTGGGGACAGGCTGGGAGAGATCAGTAGGGGGCAAAGGGGGACGTATGTAATACAACAATAAAGATTTAAATAAAATGCTAGAATATAAAGCAGGTGTTCTCTAGTATTTCCTCCACACGGTTGTGAGGAAAGCAGATAATTGTATGTCTCTAAAAGAAGAATGAATGCCTTGCACTGGTTTCAAAGAAAATAAATGTAATAAAAGGATTATAAGTACAGTTCTGAGAACGTAGGTACATATAACTCAATGCCTGGATAACTTACTCTTGTGCAGCACTTTAAAAAAATGTGTATGTTTAAACTTGAACCTTGTGATTTGCTGTTTTGTCAAACCTGAAATACAGAAGAGAACTCGTCACTTCAGGGGCATCTGGAGCCGGTGGCGGAGAGCGTGGCAGGAGAAGGCGGTGATGAACTAGCCCCCAGACGGGGCAGGTGTCTGCTTCTGTGTCCTGCTTATGGTTTTGCATACGCTTCACATGTAGGTTCTGTCATATTAAAGCCGAGACACACACTGACACGCAGAGCCCTAAGCCAGTGGTTGGCAAACTCATTAGTTAACAGAGCCAAATATCGACAGTACAAGGATTGAAATTTCTTTTGAGAGCCAAATTTTTTTAAACTTAAACTATATAGGTAGGTACATTGTTATTAACTTAATTAGGGTACTCCGAAGCTGGCCTTTGCTAAAAACATCCTCAATCTGATTGAGGTACGTTCGCTGAGGTCGACCCCTTCCAACTCTCCCATCCACACTCGTCTTGTGTACTTGTTTCGTCTACCTCCTTTCGTTCATCCTCTCTATATATCCACCCCCCACTTCTTCTAAGGCCACTTCTTCAAAATAGACTTGCCCAGGCAATAGACTTGCGCATGGGCCACGAAGTTTCAATCACACTGTACATGCACGCCCGCACGTGGTATTTTGTGGAAGAGCCACACTCAAGGGGCCAAAGAGCTGCATGTGGCTTGTGAGCCACAGTTTGCCGACCACTGCCCTAAGCAACCGCCCTGACTGCCCAGCTGGGGACTCAGTCGCCCAGGAAAAGTAGAAAGTTCGCTCATGGGTAACTTCCCATTGCCGTTGAAGTTGCACTTGAGTACTCCTGTGAGCTGACTAATTTGTAAAGAGATTAGTACCTTCCAGCCTTTTTCAGGTGTCCAAGCCTTTTCTGTGGCCTCAGGTTGGTGGCCAGCAGGCCCACGTCTGATCCGAGCCAATAAACTGGGGTTCGCTCTGGGGATACAAGTCCCTCCGCGTGGATGGGAAGAGAGTTCACGGCCTCCCATCCCATCCCAGGAGGCTGGCCTCTCGGGGGCTGATAGGCTCCCAGGTCCTGGGGAATAGGGTCCCCGCAGGCGGGAGCTGCGCCCTCCACAGAGGTGTGAACTCACGGAGAATCGCTGGTTGCTCTTCTGCTGAGGCTCGTTGACCTTCACGTATCATTTTATTGATTTTCTTCATTAACCGCTTCTCCTCTTGTATTTTCCTTGGTCATGGAAAGTGTGTATGTCCAAGTGACTACACAGCAGGTGGATTCTGTGTTGGTGCTCAGCGCAGTGAATGGTGTTGGCCTTTTCTTTTCATTGGCCGGCAGAATGGTTATAATCCACCAAGAGCGAACTAGGGCCTGTCCCTTTCACAACCAAGGGATGTGCACTCCCCGCGGCCCCTCTGGAGGAAACGCCCATTTTACAGAGGAGAGGACACTCAGGCTAAAAAATGTCAGAGGGCGGGGGACTCAGCTCAGGTCCGACTATTACTCTGCCGGATGCAAAACCTATACTTCACCGTGCAGTCCTTCGCGACGTTTCCTCTCATTGTTGGTAGTCTCAGACTTGACCACTAACATGCATGCGAAGTTGGAATGTACACACTTTGATACTGAGATGGGATTGCTGTGATGTCCTATATAATAAAAGGCTAATATGCAAATTGTCCCCTCAACCGAGAGTTTGACTTGGAGTTCGACCAGGGGGCTGGCCAACTGCCCACGGCCCCTCCCCCAGACAGGCCCGGCCCAATCGGCCCCCATGGGAGTGGGTCAGCCGGACCCCACCCGTGAATGAATTTGTGCACCGGGCCTCTAGTTTTTTAAATAAAAGAATAAAATGAGAAAACATATGTTCTCAAACTTTTAGGTAAACACAGCATCACCAAATTCCTTTCTCTAGTTGTGAAAAGTAAAATCAACCTTATACACCAATCTAATTGCCCTCCTGAAACCTATATTGCTGAAATATTGTCAACACATACAGAGAAGGAAGATGGAGCGCTATAAACTACAGGCAGCCATGGCTACCCCCAAACCCTAGTGCGGAGGAAAAGGAGCCTTCATATCAGCTGAGCTGTCGCTAAGCCAGGTAACAGTCTTGATAATTGCTTATAATTTCCAGTGTTTAGAAAACAATTTCCTGGGCAGATGCTTCTGCCTCGTCCTCAATGTTCCCGTTTCTGTCGAGTGTGGAGCATTTTCTCTGGTTTATGCTCCGATGTGCTCATCGTTTTCGGTCTTTCGAGGCGATTACCTGGCAACATTAACATACAAATGCACAGCCGTCTCGAGGCGGTTATAAGTTCCTTGCACTCGGCACACTTGAAAAATCAAATGAGTCTTTGCTACTTGGTATGGTGCCTCATTCAGGGAATGGATTTATCATTAAGTCACTGGCCCTGAAAAGGTGGTCTTAACTGAGATCAGACTGTTCGAAAATTGTCTCAGAAAAACGTCATTTAACATGTAGGGCCTTCCAGGTGGTGACACCGTGAATGCGGTCACTGTGCCATGGGCTGGTTTATGCCAATGGCGGGAGTGCCTGTGGTTTGTATTCCTAAGAGCTGTGAATGCTCATCCAAACTCCCTTGTCCAATTTTATTTTATTTTTAAATTGTTAAATTGATTTCAGAGAGGAAGGGAGAGGGAGAGAGACACGGAAACATCAATGATGAGAGAGAATCACTGATCGGCTGTCTCTTGCACGCCCCCTTCCGGGGATCGAGCCCACAACTTTGGCATGTGCTCTGATTGGGAATCAAACCATAACCTACTGGTTCATAGGTTAAGGCTCAACCACTGAGCAGTACCAGTTGGGCCAATTTTATTTTAAATTTCCTCACAACCCAGTGTTAACTAGTTAGAAGCTAATTGTCCAGTTTATGGCTTTTCTTCACCATTATTTTTGTTCATTTTTATAGTTTTCATTTGCATAACATTTAAAATCCAAAAAACAGAATTTTAGGGAATAGGAAAAAGAAAAAAACATATATAT
>NW_005370284.1:797922-800600 GCF_000412655.1 Myotis brandtii | reverse complement strand
GAAATTTCTTTTGAGAGCCAAATTTTTTTAAACTTAAACTATATAGGTAGGTACATTGTTATTAACTTAATTAGGGTACTCCGAAGCTGGCCTTTGCTAAAAACATCCTCAATCTGATTGAGGTACGTTCGCTGAGGTCGACCCCTTCCAACTCTCCCATCCACACTCGTCTTGTGTACTTGTTTCGTCTACCTCCTTTCGTTCATCCTCTCTATATATCCACCCCCCACTTCTTCTAAGGCCACTTCTTCAAAATAGACTTGCCCAGGCAATAGACTTGCGCATGGGCCACGAAGTTTCAATCACACTGTACATGCACGCCCGCACGTGGTATTTTGTGGAAGAGCCACACTCAAGGGGCCAAAGAGCTGCATGTGGCTTGTGAGCCACAGTTTGCCGACCACTGCCCTAAGCAACCGCCCTGACTGCCCAGCTGGGGACTCAGTCGCCCAGGAAAAGTAGAAAGTTCGCTCATGGGTAACTTCCCATTGCCGTTGAAGTTGCACTTGAGTACTCCTGTGAGCTGACTAATTTGTAAAGAGATTAGTACCTTCCAGCCTTTTTCAGGTGTCCAAGCCTTTTCTGTGGCCTCAGGTTGGTGGCCAGCAGGCCCACGTCTGATCCGAGCCAATAAACTGGGGTTCGCTCTGGGGATACAAGTCCCTCCGCGTGGATGGGAAGAGAGTTCACGGCCTCCCATCCCATCCCAGGAGGCTGGCCTCTCGGGGGCTGATAGGCTCCCAGGTCCTGGGGAATAGGGTCCCCGCAGGCGGGAGCTGCGCCCTCCACAGAGGTGTGAACTCACGGAGAATCGCTGGTTGCTCTTCTGCTGAGGCTCGTTGACCTTCACGTATCATTTTATTGATTTTCTTCATTAACCGCTTCTCCTCTTGTATTTTCCTTGGTCATGGAAAGTGTGTATGTCCAAGTGACTACACAGCAGGTGGATTCTGTGTTGGTGCTCAGCGCAGTGAATGGTGTTGGCCTTTTCTTTTCATTGGCCGGCAGAATGGTTATAATCCACCAAGAGCGAACTAGGGCCTGTCCCTTTCACAACCAAGGGATGTGCACTCCCCGCGGCCCCTCTGGAGGAAACGCCCATTTTACAGAGGAGAGGACACTCAGGCTAAAAAATGTCAGAGGGCGGGGGACTCAGCTCAGGTCCGACTATTACTCTGCCGGATGCAAAACCTATACTTCACCGTGCAGTCCTTCGCGACGTTTCCTCTCATTGTTGGTAGTCTCAGACTTGACCACTAACATGCATGCGAAGTTGGAATGTACACACTTTGATACTGAGATGGGATTGCTGTGATGTCCTATATAATAAAAGGCTAATATGCAAATTGTCCCCTCAACCGAGAGTTTGACTTGGAGTTCGACCAGGGGGCTGGCCAACTGCCCACGGCCCCTCCCCCAGACAGGCCCGGCCCAATCGGCCCCCATGGGAGTGGGTCAGCCGGACCCCACCCGTGAATGAATTTGTGCACCGGGCCTCTAGTTTTTTAAATAAAAGAATAAAATGAGAAAACATATGTTCTCAAACTTTTAGGTAAACACAGCATCACCAAATTCCTTTCTCTAGTTGTGAAAAGTAAAATCAACCTTATACACCAATCTAATTGCCCTCCTGAAACCTATATTGCTGAAATATTGTCAACACATACAGAGAAGGAAGATGGAGCGCTATAAACTACAGGCAGCCATGGCTACCCCCAAACCCTAGTGCGGAGGAAAAGGAGCCTTCATATCAGCTGAGCTGTCGCTAAGCCAGGTAACAGTCTTGATAATTGCTTATAATTTCCAGTGTTTAGAAAACAATTTCCTGGGCAGATGCTTCTGCCTCGTCCTCAATGTTCCCGTTTCTGTCGAGTGTGGAGCATTTTCTCTGGTTTATGCTCCGATGTGCTCATCGTTTTCGGTCTTTCGAGGCGATTACCTGGCAACATTAACATACAAATGCACAGCCGTCTCGAGGCGGTTATAAGTTCCTTGCACTCGGCACACTTGAAAAATCAAATGAGTCTTTGCTACTTGGTATGGTGCCTCATTCAGGGAATGGATTTATCATTAAGTCACTGGCCCTGAAAAGGTGGTCTTAACTGAGATCAGACTGTTCGAAAATTGTCTCAGAAAAACGTCATTTAACATGTAGGGCCTTCCAGGTGGTGACACCGTGAATGCGGTCACTGTGCCATGGGCTGGTTTATGCCAATGGCGGGAGTGCCTGTGGTTTGTATTCCTAAGAGCTGTGAATGCTCATCCAAACTCCCTTGTCCAATTTTATTTTATTTTTAAATTGTTAAATTGATTTCAGAGAGGAAGGGAGAGGGAGAGAGACACGGAAACATCAATGATGAGAGAGAATCACTGATCGGCTGTCTCTTGCACGCCCCCTTCCGGGGATCGAGCCCACAACTTTGGCATGTGCTCTGATTGGGAATCAAACCATAACCTACTGGTTCATAGGTTAAGGCTCAACCACTGAGCAGTACCAGTTGGGCCAATTTTATTTTAAATTTCCTCACAACCCAGTGTTAACTAGTTAGAAGCTAATTGTCCAGTTTATGGCTTTTCTTCACCATTATTTTTGTTCATTTTTATAGTTTTCATTTGCATAACATTTAAAATCCAAAAAACAGAATTTTAGGGAATAGGAAAAAGAAAAAAACATATAT